>NW_010522297.1:0-29477 GCF_000687285.1 Phaethon lepturus
GGCTGGGCCAGGTCACGAGTGCCCGCGGGGATGGAGAGAAGTGAGGGTGCGCGGCCGGACACACCCTGCGCGTTGCTGCCGTTCTCCCTGGGGCGGGCGAGAAGGGCCTGCCCTGTCGCTCTGTGGGAAGGGGGAAGGTCCCGCCGGCAGCGAGCCCGGCCCCGGCAGGTCCCAGTGCTGCCATGGGCAGGCGTCAGGTGGGGACCCCTGTGCGGCTTTCCCCAGTCCTTCGCTTATTTCTTCCCCCTTACGAGCTTTCCCATCAGGTACTGCTGGCTGCCCGCTGCCCCTCTGCCTGTGGGAGCTCCGCCCTTACGGTTATCGTAGTGTTTGTTGTCTCCCAACTTGAGATGGTGATGAACTGACGCTGGTCTTAACAAAAGATTTTCTGTTTGGTCTGTGACGCATGAAAAGGTAGTTTATTTGTAATAAAAATAAGTATAGTCTTTTAATCTATAAGTTCCTGGGGTATGATACCACCCCATTTGTTTCCTGGGGCCTTTTTTCTGTTAATCCTCTGTGAAAGCGTAAGAACATGTAATGATATGAGGAATTTCCAGAAGAGGTAAAGTTGACATGCTGGGACATGGCAGAGACATCACAAGTAAGAAGTGGTCAGTAAAAAAAGCTAAACATACGCTGACTACTGAGAAGCTGGGCCGAGCAGTTGTGCAAGCAGTAGATTTTGGAGGCCTAGAAGCAGTGGAACAACTACAGAGGACTGAACTGCAAACACCAGCTGCCACTGTATATGTTTCCACAGTGGCCTCTGAACTTTTATGTGAAAATATACGTTGTTACAATTTACTTTTAGACTGCCTGTATAGTTAATATGACTGCGTTTCACATGTTTATTGAAGTTTATTATTTATTGTAGAAACAATTCTGATTTCTTCTAACATTTTTCTTTCTAGAATATTGAATACATGTTTGGCATTGTGGGTATTCCCGTCACTGAAATCGCAATTGCAGCCCAAGCAGTTGGAATAAAATACGTAGGAATGAGAAACGAACAAGCCGTAAGTATATATCTATAGTAGGACCAATTCTTTCTTTTAACTGTTTTACAATGGAATGAAATCTAATTTACCTTTTCTTACCAGGAAGAATGTGGTCTTTGAACGTTCCTTTAAAGAACATGTAGAGAAGCAGTTACTGTTATTCTAGAATAAAGGAGAACTTTGATGGATTGGGTTGGGTGTTTCTTTTCCCCTTTCAGTTTTTAAGTGCCCCTTCCTTTTCTGATAAGGGAATTGCAACTTTTTTTTTTAATTTTTAGATGCCTTTCTGCAATAAGGAAGAGAAGATAGGATTAAAATAGAGAGAAAAAGAATTTGAATAAAGCAGTCTATTGCAGAAAGAAGAAATGATCAATTTTGTCTCCTTCAAGTCATATGTTGTTAAATTTTATTTGCCGCTTCTTTGGGAGACTTATCCAAGTTGTTTTTCTGTAGCTTTCTATAGACTTTCCAAGATGCTTCTCCCTTAAATTTTTCTACCGTCATTTTCTTTTGCTGATGTCCTGCCTTCCAAATTAGGACAATATTATCATTCTCTCTCTAATTGGTAGTATTTTAATTCCTTTTTTAGAACTTTCTTAGCTATTTCTTTCCTTTTTGTTTAGAAGGATGTTTTACTTAAGAGTTATCACCTACAGGCCTAAAAAGATAGGGTTTGTTTTTTTTTTTCCTTGTCTCTGTTCTGTTCTTGCAGTGTCCAAACAGGAAAGTTTTCCTGCTAATAAATTTGTCCTGACTATTTTCAATAATCGTAGTATCTTTTTTTCCTTAACTGTGTTCTAAAAGCTTACCAAAGAACAAACCATAGAAAGTTACAATGCTTCCAAATGCTCAAAATCAAGCATGAGCATACAGTTAGACAATCTTAATTGTATATATTTCAGCTTTGTTGTCTAGGTATCAGAAATTAGACTCAAGCTCATTAGCATTTTGATGTTATGCCACTAGTTCTTGATTTGTTTGTTTTTTCCCCAGTAGTAACTCTGTAAGCATTCAACAGTTTCTTAGATGGTCTGAGGCTGAATATAATAACCTCAGGTATATACCTCATTTTCAAGGATTGCTACACAAACTGACTCTGTATTGCACTGCTAGCAAATGGACCATCAGCTTTCCATACTCAGAGTTGCTCTACTACATTTGTCAATTTTCCATAGCTGATGCCAACAAATAAATAAATAGTTTGATTATTATCTTGTCAGGAGATTTTTCTTGTGCTTTAACTTGTTTATGGATCCTGTCTCTCTGTGAACACTATTAATTAGAATTTTACTACTTTTACAAGGAGCTCCTTTTAATATTCTGGGCCTGCACCATGTTCAGGTGCCTGTGTTTTGCAGTGGTGTTCTTTTTCTGTTTTCCACCATGTAGTTCATAGCCTTCGTGAATTGTCCCACACGTCAATGAAGTATTAAAATGTTAGCTCTCCTGAATCAGGTGGTTACAAGCTGTATGTTTTGCTGTCTAATCCTTACATCCTTAATTTGGAATGTGATAATTTATAGAGGAATGCATGCTTCTATATGGAAAAATCTGTAATATGTGAGAAAGGCAAACATATACAAGTACGTTTAAAAGGTGTGTTTGATTCCTTTGAAGGACTGGGAATTCAACACAGTCTTTATATTCCTGTAGGCCATTTAGCAAATATTCTAGTTTTAGCTTTTGTTACTAATATGATTAAAAAAATTTCCTCATGTGTCTGTAAATAACGGGAGATTGCTTTGCACTGCCAAATGAGATGCTGTCTTATTTATCACTCTTTACTAGGCTCTTTTCTGTTTGTTAGATTGACAAGAGAAGAAGCCTTCTGCTGTTGAATGGTGAGGTACTTTTGCTTAGGGGAATAACAATAACATGAAGATTTGTTTTTACATCAGAATGTCAGGGTTTCTCATCTTTGGAGAATGGAAAATGATGAACAAAGATACATCTTGTGGTGGGTTTTGTTTTGTTTTTTGTTCTCAGTGAAGTCATAGAGTAATTGCTTGTCAGAGGAAAGGGTAAAAGGCTGTACACAGTATTTTCAAGATACACTTAATATTTACATGTCATGGTTTTAATTGTCCAAGTTTATTAGTTGTGTGGTCTGGCTGTGGAGGATGTGTATACAGCTGCTTCCTTTATTGGTGAAGGCAGCTGTATATGATCTGAGATCAATGGAAAACAAAAGTTTTTTCCAGGGGTTGAGTTTCTGCCTCATTTCTGGGCCAGATGTAGCAAGAGCACATAAAACTGCAGAATAAACTGACTAGAAAGACGAAGTTAAAGCATGATGTTAAAAGCTCAGTAGTGCTACCGATATGTTAGCTAATCTCCTATGTTCTGTAACATGGCACAAGTTTGCTAGAAGCAGTTTAACCCATGTCCCATATGCTCCTTGAACACTGAATAGTGTTCCTGGGTAGTTAGAGATTGCTGTGACTGTTAGAAGACTGATAACCCAGGTCAGTTTTAAACTTCAAAAAACCCTTTACAAGATTGTTACTCATTAAACAACACATACTGCTACTGTTTAGTTATTAATATTTAATAATAATTACCACTGCATATTTAAAGTAATCTCTTCTTGATAATAGTATCCTAAGTGAGTCATTAGTATATAATATGCTGGAGCTGGTGTGGAGTAGTTAGCACAGATGGTGCTAGCTGTCAACGGAATAAGAGTTGAGAACCCTTCAATAAAGGCAGCTGGTACCAAAGTGGACATCTTTTTTTCTCCACCCCTTAGATGAAAGATCTCTTTTTATAAGATGTTTTGGTCTCTGAACAGATCTTACCCACTGGCCTCCATGCCTGGACTGTGTTGTGCTGGATGGGCGTTACTTTCCCAGGCCAAGACAGGTGCATTACCCTGTTGCACATCTGTTGGTTGTTTTTTGTTCTGTATTGGTTTGGTTTTTTTCCCCTCCCTTGCTTAGCCATTACTGCTTTTCCTAAAGCAAAAGCAGTGTCTTCCCAACACTCAAAGTTGTACTTTTTCAATGACCAGTAGTTGGCCATCAGCAAGCTGCTTATTATTCTGTCACTGCTGCTTTAAACCTGTGTCCATATTTTCAAGGCCTGCACTTAAGTTGTATGTCATAACAAAAGACATAGTGTACCAAGCTCAGGCTCATACAGCAAGTTCTCCTAACAAGTTGATCAAAAGTCCTAAAGGAATGTTTAGCATTAGGTACAATTGCCATAAGGACTTCAGGCCCGCTCCTAGGCATGGCAGTACTGTTTTAACTGGGCCACTGTGTACAAAAATGCTTAACCATTGTTTACTAGCAATGTTGTATTAGTTTGCTTATGTTTGAGTTGAAAACAGGCTAGTTTTAATTAAACCCTGCTTAGTGTTCTTCTACTTGTATGAGAGCAACAGGCCTCAGCTTTGGCTACAGTTCAAGCCCAGCTCTCGTCGGTGGTTGCAAACTTTGAGTTCAGTGCCTGCATTTGGACCTCTGACATTTCTTCCTAATGTTGATTGTGGGTTTGGTCATTGGCATTTTATATGCCTACGGCCTTCTGGCCTGTCTGAGGAAAAGAAGGATCTGGTTTCAGCTGGTCAACTGTGTTGTGACCTTAACAGGTAATATGAGTGTCATTACTCCTATTTTAGTGGTGAGGGTGCAAGGTTCATAAGTAAAATGGGTTTTCATTCTTACTGTTCACATAGAAAAAGATCTTTTAAGTATACCTTCAAAATTATTGATGATCATGTCTCTTCTATGACAGATAGATTTAGTCATGTTGTTATAAGAAGTCTGTGTTTTCACTCAATTTAAGCTGACGTTGCTAACATGCTGTGTTATCTAGAATTATTCATAGGTTTGAGGAAAATGCTTAGTAGCTTTGTAGACTTTTAGAAGGAGCTTTTGTGTTACTTACTCCTCTTACTATAATAGTACTCAAATACAACTGAAAAACAAAATCCCAACTCTATTTCAAAATGGAAGAGGCAGGCTATAAGGCCAAGACCTTACTTTAAAAAAGAATTTGCAAAATTGCTTTTTTCCCATTAATTGTTAGAACTTGCTGAATTCAAGACAAAAGCATGAGAATATGAGGGAGGGAGTTGGCAATATCCTGTGTCTGAATCCTTGGGAGTTCTCAGGTCTGCCGTAAGCTTCTGTTTCTGCTTGATGACATATTGTCTTCTTACCAGGTGAACTTTACATCCAAATATTTAATATTACTACAGGAATAGCATAAAATCATACTCTGTAATAATGCTGTTGCTAAGCTCTGCTAATACATGTTGCAGGCACTACTTTTGTGAAAATTATGCAAAATGCAATTTTTCTTTAAATGACAAAGTAGCTAAAGCTAAGTGTGGTACCAGAAATGGAGTGAGAAGTACTTCAGCAGCTCAGCTTGTGAAAGACAATCCCTAATCTTCTAATGAATCTTTCCAGCATGTGATTTCAACCTTTTGCTTAATTTCTGAAACACGATGAGTCATTCCAGTGATGGCTGGATTTCTGTTTGTTGCCTTGCTCTTGTAAATCCCTCTTACATGTTAGTCTAGAAGGCAGAAGTTTCTTATGCTGTTCTGTTCATTTTGCTTCCCTGGTTATGGGGGTTTTCTTTTATGTTGCTGTTTTTTCATTTGTTTTTAAATCATAAATATTTGTAATGTAATATCCTGGAATAACAGAAGCATGAGATGTGGAGATGAGTTTTGAGATTTTTCACATAAGCCTCCATGAACACACCCTATAATGGGGAGGGTGAAGGGGTGCTTATATTTACATTTAAGCTCTAATGATTAGGGCAAAATCTGTACCTGCTTATTTTCAGTATTTTTGTTGAAAGTTATGTACAAGATATCATGAAATGTATATGTAATAATAACTGTATAATTAACTCCACTATGTTCAATAGGCCTGCTATGCTGCATCTGCTGTTGGATATTTGACTGGCAGGTACATTCCATATTTATTAATATTTATAATAATATAATATTAACTGTATTAGACTTAACGGTTAGAAGCTAGGAGTGTTTTTCTGTTTTGGAGCTGGGTGTTTTTAGTGTGTGTAGATGTAGGGCAGTTAAAATGGAATGAAAACTTTAAAATAATTGTCAATAATGGTTGTCAGTATTTCCATTGCTATGATTCAGGATAGGAACAAGGAGATGCTTAAGCTCATGTAATGTTGTCCAACTTAAAAATTTTAAATTTTTTTTTTCTTTTAATTTCTGAATAGTAGTTTGACACCATTGGTATGAGGGACAGAAATCATGCCACCATTGTTTGTTGCTACTTGGTAGATCCGCTATACCTTAACTTCATCATCTGTGTGTATTATTCAACAAATACCTTATCAATACAGAGACTGATCATATGCCTTCCAGTCTCCCCTGTGCTGCTTCTGACATGAAAATACTGTTTTTTCCTCTTTTCTACTACATTTTGCTCCTAATGTTGTTGGGAAGCATTCTGTGGCCTGTAACTTGTGAGGTGTGCTTCTTGGGTTAACCCATGGATCCTTTTCTAAATTAAAGATGGTGTCTGCTTGCTTACAGTTGCAGACCCAATGATGCAGGTGATCATTCCTTATTCTGCCTGCAAGCATGACACCTGTGTTATGCAGTTTTTTAGTTCTTTTGAGTAGTCCTCTGGAAGTAAGATTTTTTTTTTTTTTCATGATATATAAAGAGTCTGTAAAGCTACTAAAGAATGCTCAGTAGTTAAGAATTGTCATTTTTGTGTTGTCATCTGGAATAACAAGTGCCTCTGCCTGAATGAAACTGTAATAAAATTTGTGTTGAATCAGATGCACTTCCTTTGTGAGCTTTCTTCACTGGTATCTAGTGCTAAAGTGGAGTTGAGAAAATTGCAAACATAAGTGGCTTACCAAATTCCATAGAAATGCTAGATGATGGAGTAAATGCAATAAAAGTAGTAAGGAGCTGTGTTATGATGAGCCTGCATATGTTGCAGGCCTCTGTGTGGGTGGCACATAACTGTTCACTTGGGTTTTTAATTCAGTTGGTACAGCTGAATTATTTGAGTCCCATGTTTATAGTCCTTCATACAAATCCCTGGCTGTTCATGCATTTTGATGACATGAGTAAAACTTCAATACTTTATATGTCAGCATCTTACTAATTTTTGTTGGTGATTTGTTTAGTGTTCCCTGTGCTCACTCTCCTTTTCTCTTGATCTCCTTTTTTTTCTTTTTTTCCCCTCCCTCTAGACCAGGAGTATGTCTTGTAGTGTCCGGTCCAGGTTTTTTACATGCCCTTGGTGGGATGGCAAATGCAACCATGAACTGCTGGTAATTTGACTACATTTTCCCTTTAAAATTCTAATGATTGTTTGCTGTTATTTGTTGCAGATGTTGAGCTCCACAATATTTAGTATAGGACTTTTTGTATTTTCTTGGGGGTGATGAGAAGGGAATTCTTCATTTATCAACCCTAAAAGTAATTTAGTTCCACTTTTTTATATTCTTATGGATAAAATTCTCCTTTTTGTCCAACCCCATTATCCATATATTAGAAAATCTGTCAGTATACCTGATTGTATGGGTACATTTGAAAATGAAGTCGATATTCAGCCTGTAATGCTTTATTGATTGTGGAAAGTCTTAGAGATTTTTTTCTAAATTTACATCCACATTGCTTTGAATTACTGTATTTCAAATGTGAACAGATTGACAGCTGCATTATTAAAATCCATATTTGCTCCCCACTCAGACATTTAGAGCAGTAATTAAGTATTGAATTAAATGATGTACAGAGTGATAGCATTTACTCCCACAAGCCCTCACATGGCAACTTTAACTGGTCTGCCACTGAAAACTGTTCAGAAAGCTGTATGAGGTATTTTGGGTAGAAGCTCTGGTAATACCAAGTGCATGTGATCTGGAGCATTAGATTAGCCATGGCTAATGGACAAAGGAAGCTCGATAATGGGAACACTAACCAATCAAGTCTCTGACACTTTGAAAAAAGACATCTAGTGTTCAAATTCTTTTTTGAAAAATGAGTTCTTGACAAAAGTTCTGCTGTCCTTATGTGATCTTAGATTTTTTTTTTTTTTTAATCCTATGAAAACCTTGCTTTTGGACAGTCATTGATTTGGTTATAAGAAAGTGTTCATGGCACTTCCTTATGGATTTGCAGGAGACATTGCTATTTTCTCACCAACTGAGTTTTGCCTGAGATAAGCTCTGTTTACCTGACTTGATCTTGCATAAACGTGTACTGCTGCCAAAAGATGGAGTGACTTATTTAGTTTGGCAGAAGATTTGACGATATTGTAAGAAGATTGGTTTTCACTGACCAAACCACAGTGCTTGCCCAATGATTTTCTTCACTGGTCACATCAGGCTTGCCTTTTGCCTGCCATGTGTCAAAAGGAGAGAAGTAAACATTCACAAACCATGAATTTAGCCTAATGAAGCTAATTTTCCTTGGCTCCTTCATTAGTAGGCACCTCCACTGATGTCTGAGAATCCCAGACATGTTTTCACATTTACTTTTGGCTGGCATTACCAGCATAAGAAAGAGCGCTATGCTTTGGAGAGGAAGAATAGGGATTTTTCTGTTAACTGATCAGATTTCTGGCCTGTTTCACTAGACAGCAGCATGAATACTTGGGCAGGCACTACAGAGAAGGAGTGTTGCAAGAGAAGAGCAGGAGTAACCCTAGCAAAGGAAAGCAGATGAAAATACAATACACATTGAGAGGTTTGGTTACACCAATCAAATACAGTCTGCTGTGAAAAGGGACATAGGCCCACATCATCCCCACACCTTTGTCCTGGCCATGTACTCCTGCTGCTTGCGCTCTTGACGGCTCTGGCACTTGTCTGCCCAATCACATTCGGTTCATTATTCTGGCAAAAAGCTAACCCAGCAAAAATCAGTAAATAATGTCATGTTAGATAAGCGATCTGAATCAGCTCACTCTGCAGTCAGGCAAGCATCAAGCACCTAGGCAAGGGAGGGAGTGGATTATGCAGCTGGGAACAGAAGTTAGAGAGGTCTTCCTCTTCCTGTGGCGACAAGGTGTTAAGTCGCCTTTCTCACTGTGAGAAAGTGGCATGAGGAGACCAATTTGTAGGGCAAGGTTAGCCCTCATCAGTATCTCAGATGTCGTGTAATTCCATGACATTACACCTGGCATTGTTAACATGCTGCAATGGCTGAGCTTTGGCTCATTTCTCACAGAAATACTAAGCTAATAATTGAACTGACCCTGCTGGTTCTGACTTTGAATAACTCGGAATAAGTGATAGCCCTTAAAGTTTTGTATGAGTTGTTGTCCTTGAGCCTTGGAGACCCATTCTGATTCTGCTCCGTTTCAGTCACTTCCAGGTGAACGAAACCTCTTCTGCATCAACTGGGAGAAAGTCAAGCAGTCTGATGACACTATGTGCTACCGATTGTGCTTTTTTAGGTTGTATTGCCTGAGTACAGGTTATCTGAGTAGAAAAGCCTTTGGTTTACCCTGTGGGCTTGTCACACTGAGCTCTTGGACATGTAAATCTAGCCAAATAGGTAGCTAATGAAGGCTTGGCAAACTGCATTTCCGAGGGTAAAACCTTTTGATATTTCATGTTAAAATTGCCTACGGTGCTGCTTTCTTATCTCCTGCCTCATTCTGAACAAAAGCTTTTGTATCTCAGTTTGGCTGTGAGAATAGGCTCCAAAGAAGAGTTTGTGATACTTGTAAGATTTTGGTGTACAGTAGCATAGTGAAATACCATGCTCTTTACCAGAGGTTGCAGTGGAGATTTTTTTCAGTTTAGTAAAATTCTTCTACTGCAAGTCCATAATGCTTGGTATTCTTGCTAGTTTCACTGTAGTCAACGTATTCCTGCCTCACTGTTTTTGACTTAATTTAAACTACATGCGGTAATAAGGACTGCTCTTAAAATTGTCTGCAGTATTGTGACAGTAGTACAGTATGATGATTTCATTGGGGAAGAACTTCTTTCTGGTTATAATGTAAACTTTCAAAGCAGAACCAAATCGCAAGGTATAGCTGTTGGAGTTGGCTTTCTTCAAGTTAGAGCGTTCTCTTTGTTATATTTCAGTATTGGGGAGTACTAGTTACTTTGTTCTTTAAAATATTTAAATAAATTTGAAAAAGGTAAGTGAAAGGAACACAGGGTTTGTCACTGTGAAACAGACTAGTGTTTTATGGATAGTCATCACCATTTTGCTGAGGGGAGAGAATCAACAATAAAATACTGTAGAGTATACACCACATGGATTTTCCATAAGGATTTTTCATAGAGGTAAGGTACAGCCTGAAGTTCTCATCTCACCGTGTCGGAGGATTAGAACTGACATTTTTTATTTGTGGCAGAGAAATGGCTTGGTTATGAAGCTTGGATCTAGATGCGCATATCCCCAAATTTTATGGGTGATTAAATTTAGCATTATGCATTGAGCACACTGTAATCAGCTTAACACCTTGGATAGATAAATGCTGTCAAAGGGAAGACAGTATCTGAAGAGAAATGGTTTAGGAGAAAAGCCTAGAAAGCTATTGACCCAGTATTTCAATTTAGTGTGGGTGAATGAGCAGATTGATAAGCCAGCTTTTTCTTATTAAGTCAGCATTTAGCTTTTTAAGGAGTTTGACCTACAAACGGAATAAAATGCCAGTTTTCATTCACTGTGGGACAGTCTATTGTATTTTGTGGAAATTGTAATAAAAATGTATTTCTGTGGAATGTATAACCTATATTATAAACTAATGCTGCCTTTCTCACATAGCTATGTACTAATTTAAGAACAGAACTACTTGTAGGCATGTTAAATTTTTGTTCATCTCTCTAGTCATTGTTTTTTGGGTTGTTTTTTGGTTTCTGGGTTGTTTTTAGTAAAAACTGAGCACAGGGAGAAGTGCTGCCAGGTAATCAGCTAGATCCTACTATGTTCCTAATTGTATACAAAGAAGATCTAATCTTCTGAAAAGATTGTTTCCTACCATGTTTCTTAGTTCTAGTGTTTGTACATGTTACAATGTCTCTTATGAGCAAACATCTTAATACTTTTTGCATCAAACGATACTTTCTAGCTTTTTAGATTATCTATTGTCATTCCTTTCAAACCACCTTGTCACCCATGTTACCAAACTTTAATGAAAATTGCTAGCAATTTGACTTGGGTTTGGACGTTTTATGCAAGATGCAGATAACTTAATACAGCCAGGCTGTCCTGAAACTAGTGACCCCAAAGCTGCTAGGAAGTCTACCAGGTGACACACTGATATGTAGAATTCACTCCTGTATTGTGCTGGGCACTTTCTATTCTTTTTGAGGTTTGTGGTGCTGAAGGTATGCAGAATCTCAAGAGCAGTAGGATTTGACCATCAGGAGAGTTTACAGATATGATTGCAGTTAATAAAAAATGTATGTATGCTTAAGGTTGGGTTTTTTTAATACCCTTTTCTAGGCCTTTGATTGTTATTGGAGGCTCTTCTGACAGAAATCAGGAAACCATGGGAGCTTTCCAAGAATTCCCACAGGTACACAGACATACAACTTTGTACAAAAAGATTTCAGTTAAATGATTTGTATTGTTTCTTCATTAGTGTAAGAATAACAATCCCGAACGCTAACGTTTCCTGACAGATATTATAATGCTGTTGATTTGCTCCATCTACTGGTTTAAGATTGACACTGTGTAAATACAGCAGATTATTTGGAATGTCTTTGTCCACAGTCATGTTACAATTCATGCTGTGGTTTAGGTTCTCAGCTGGTATAAACTGCTGTTGTCTGTCTCTTCTGAGATGGAAGAAAGCAAAACAAACTTCCCAAGAAAAGAAGCACCACCTTCTGGAAAAAAATACCTAAGTCCTCAGTGGAATGAGTATGGCTTTGACAGTTTCCACCAGCTGAGGAACTGCATGTTTTTTATGTGGGAGTTTTCAACTTGTTGCTTTCCATTTGGCATTTTTTCTGTTTTATTCATGTTGAAATGAGATGGAAATGAGCAAATCACTTTGAGAAATCAATATAATGGTTATATGCATTTATTCAGGTTGAAGCTGGTAGGCTGTACAACAAACTATCTGTCCGCCCAAGCAGCCTAGAAGTTATTCCTGGTGTTATTGAAAAGGTATGAAAAAATACTAAATTAGCAACAGAACATTGAGTAACTGTCTCTGACTCGATAAGCTTTGAGGGCTTTTTTTTTTGTATATCTGTTACTGTAAATACTTTGATCCTGTAGATGTTAGGTGACAGTTGATTGAGTAAATTAATGACCAGGGAGGTCTTTCCTACAAACTGTGCTATGCAACAGGTTAGAAATACATTCTGGTCCATTCTGATGCTTACTGATCCCTACAGCATTTTTTGCTAGCTTCAGTCAAGAGCTGGAAAATTTTTATGAAGGAATGTTTTTAGGGAGAGGTGCAAGAACTAGAAATGCAATACCATGAACTTCAGCTCTTTTTTTTTCATTATATGAAAGAGATTGGGGGATGGTGGGTGTGGAGATGGTTGTGTTTGCGTTTTGGTTGTTGGTTTGGTGGGGTTTTTTGAGAGAGCAAGAGAAAACATATCCTTATCACAACATTTCAGAAAGGGTTACAAAAGCCTCTTACTACTGCTATAGCAACACTTCGGCCATGTCAGCCTAAATTTTGCATACAATGATACTGTTTCCAGAAGTGCACATTCAGCAGAGCATCCACCTATAACAGAACTGGAATCAAAAGTAATAGAAAATGGAAGCATTGGTTGTCTTGGTTTTTCTCTATGTTACTTTAAATAGAATTCAGCATGAAATTATAATTTAGTATTTTCAAATACAATAGTTGATAATGCATTTGTCTCGTTGTAAATGAAACAGAGAATTTACAGTCCAATACTGTGCATCTACTGAAAGGTTTCAGGTGATGTATAGGGGAAGATGTAAATAGCTATCAAAATTTGAATTTATTGGTATAAATGAATCCATGGGAGCTTTCCCTGTAGTGTTTCAGCAATATGAAACAGCATGTTCCTTCTCTACCCACTGAAGAGTTTGCTTGGATTTTGCGAATAAAGACTTAAAATCCTTCAAATAGTGGTTAAAACTGTGATTATCTGTTTTCTAGGCTGTAAGAACCAGCATATATGGTCGTCCGGGTTCCTGCTATATTGACATACCTGGAGATTTTGTGAATCTTCAAGTGAATAAGAGCTCTGTCAAGTGCGTAAAGGTTATATTCATTATTTTTCAAGTCACTGAATAAAATAATTTTTAGTTTTGAGTTACTTTTATATTTTCTTTTCTTGAAACAAGAAAAAGATAAACAAGAGCAAGAGATTAAATAATTTGCCACAAGGCTGAAATTATACAAAAAATCCAGACTCTAAATGTAACCTTGCATCATAGCATGTCATATAGATTATAGTTTGTAACGAAATGTGCAAAAAGGAATGAATTACTATGATCGTAATATAGTGATGTCACTTTGTAAATCTCTGGAACAACACTACCTATGAGATTAAAGAAACATGCAGGAAAAACTTCCAGGTCTGTTTTGAAAAATAAACCCTGTTCTGATAAATGCTGTGAGTAACATGGTGCGCAGCAACTTTTTTAAGGTTTCGTGCTAAATAATAGATTTTGTCCTTCAGCATTTCTTGTTTTGAATTTTTTTTTAGAGCCTCTTTTGCTTTGCTTGACTTCCAGGTACGTGGAATGCTGCCTGCCACCCCCCATCAGCAAGGCTGAATGCTCTTCTGTATCCAAAGCGGTGTCTATCATTGCTCATTCCAAGCAGCCTCTGCTAATCATTGGCAAAGGTAGCATGCTTTGATGTATCTTTGAACTGTACAAATCTGGGACAAGAACAATGACTGAAGTGATTTCTTTTCCCCATGAGTGTTAACCATCTCATTTTCACTCGCTATTAAAACAAACAAAAAAAAAAACCCCAGACAAAGTTCTTTAAAAATATTCTAAAAACAGAGCAGATTTTAACATCAAATTTCAATCTGTTGTGTAACAGTTGTCTTTTTCATCTAGTTTAAGAGAAAAGTCAATTGATAAAATAAACATTTAAGTAGAAAAAAAGTCAGATAACCATTGTCTTAAGCGTAGAGGCAATACCAAGGAATCACTTTGAAAATTCCAAACAAATTCTGTCAGAATCATAGAATCATTTATATTGGAAAAGACCCTTAAAATCATCAACTGTTAGCCTGACACTACTAATTCTACCTCTAAACCATGTCCCTAAGCGCCACATGTGTTTTAAATACATCCAGAGATGGTGACTCAACTACTTTGCTGGGCAGCCTGTTCCAGCGCTTGAAAACCCTTTGGGTGAAGAAATTTTTCCTGCTATTCAATCCAAACCTCCCTGGGCACAACTTGAGGCTGTTTTTTCTCATCCTATCAAGAATACAGAAGTTACATTCTCTGTCTGATGCACTAGCATAGATAGCAAGAATCAGAGTAACCAAAGGTCATTTTTTCTCATGGACTTACTGAAAGTGCCAGCCTACCTGTGTTGGGATGAAGCAACGCAGCAGGTGTTGCTATTATTGCTGTTTTACAGCCTTTCCATTGTACTCTGCCAGTCTATTTCAGTCCTGAAATAGAGGTGTCCCTAAAGATAGAGGTTAATTATTCTCTGTGCTGGTTCACTTATTTTTTCCCCTCCTTGTGGAATGTCAGTCACTGCCGTGGTAATTCTGTTGAAGGTACAGGTCTGCTAGGAACAGAATTGAAATAACCAACTTGTTTCACCCAGGCTGTTTTCCTGCAGACATGGGAACAATCTATATCTCGGAGAGATACAGCGTTTAATCAGGGATTTAAATGGTTGAGATGAGATGGATCTTATAATTGATTAGGTAATGAAATAGTAGACAGAAGGTAGATCAGGAGAGGTTTTTTTCTTCTCTCTGGCTTGATACACATGAACAAAAGGGTGTTCTTTGAAAGTGAAAGGTAGAAAACTCAAAAATATATAGATACGTGTTTTGTTGATGGCAACAATTGAGAAATGTGTTTTCTTCAAATCTACTTAACAAATGTATTTGGACTTTGTACTATATATTGTTGTTAGCACAATTTTTGGAAGAAATGTAGAAGTTTATTTTTTAGGATTTAAGACTCATGAACTTAAATTCATTGCACAAGGACCAATTAGTTTTCTAGATTGCCTGGGCAACCTTAATTCAGCAGTTTTGTACTGAAGGTAGCATTACGATAGATGTAGGCACAAACACATGTCTCTCTACGGTCTTTTTTGAGTTTCTCCTTTTTCATTAAAGGCTTATAGTAGACCTCTTTGGGTAGATTATTATGGAGCATGTGATACAATGCCATGCAGGGGGCAAGCAAAAAATGACATGACGCAACACAAAAGCCACCTCCAGTTGCTGCCACAGAAGTCTCTGCCCCATAATACCAAACTTCACCCACTCAAAATTGTAGTTTTAGATGAACAAAATCTCCTATTTTTCCCTGCCCTGCTTCACAGAAATAGCTGACTAGTTTAGCCGAAGTCTTAATAAAAAGTTTTTGTCAAAAATACAGGAAACTTGAACGCAAATACCTGTAGTTTGGCATGTTATATTTTGAATTCTCCAGAATGAAAAATAACAGGCAGCTTTCGTAATGGGAAATAGTACTCTTTCTGCCACTAATATAATCAGGTTAATTGAAATTCAAGCGAATACAGTAGGTTTCTGTAGTATTAAGCAGTCTCTTTCATTTCATTCAGGTGCTGCTTATTCACATGCTGAAAACAACATCAGAAAGTTGGTGGACCTTTGTGGACTGCCTTTTTTGCCTACACCAATGGCAAAAGGAGTAGTTCCTGATAACCATCCAAATTGTGTAGCTGCAGCAAGATCAACGTAAATATAAAGCAAGGCTTCTAATCCTAACATCTGAGAAACAACTAGGAATTGTAGTGGTCTACAAGTGCCATGGAAGAAAAAATACATAGAACAGAAAGTTTTCAGCCACATTCTGTACCTCATTTTAGAGCACTGAAGATCTTGCTTGGAAAAAGACAACAGATTTAAGTAGATCACTCTTGACAGTGCTTAGAATGCTGGCCAGGAAGATACTTTATCTGAGAGCTAATATTCTGTAACTATGAAACCTTGGCAAGTAGATGTATCAATGTTGTGAGTACGTGTTTCATAACATAAAATGAAACTGGTAAACAGTTTGTTAAACATCTAATTTAGTGCACTAGACAAACTACTAGCTTTTTATTTTAACACCGTAAACAAGCTTAAGATGCACACATTGAAGGTGGAGTTTTGTTATCTGCTGTCTCTGCATGGTGTTTGCAATACACTGTCACTAAATTACACTTTATTTAAAAAGAATAGTGTATTTCAAACTACACTGAAGGACCATGTTTAAAGTCATTTATAAGAGCTCTTTTTGGCAAAATTAATGTGAAGAAACTCTAAGAACCCTAGTAGGTATGAATATGCACTGAGTCAGCTTGCAGATGGAGCATTTATATGCTTTGAGATTAAAATATTGTTTGTTGTTGAGCATCTCAGCTTTATGATTATTAAGCATGCTGTTAAGAAAAATGGAGAATAAAAGCATATACCAAATATTGTCTATGCAGCTGAAAGGTAAATTAACAGGAGTCTAAGCTGAGAGGTCCACAACAATCTTAATTTTGGCACCAGCTGTTGCCGGTATCACAGTAGTGAGTCTTTTGCTTTAACCTCAACAGCATTATAGCATCTTGTTAGTCTCCTAGCGTAATGATTCCTTTCCCAAACGGAGTATATTAGGAAAATAGTAATTAATTTTCTTCTGGAGTTCCTAAACTCAAGAAGGGCTTGATGATTGGCTATGTAAAAGGCTACAGTGTTTTGGGGCTAAACAGCCACCTTGGAGGAAGGAAGGATTATATGTATATTCTGGAATTTGCTGTGGTGGTTAGAATTACTTCTAATTTTGAAAACACTGTTAAATTTAATAATAATTCTTTCTTATCAGGTTCTCTTCTTTCCCATTATTAGGGCATTACAGCATGCTGATGTAATCATCTTGCTTGGTGCAAGGTTGAATTGGATTTTGCATTTTGGTCTTCCACCAAGGTTTCGACAAGATGTAAAGGTTATTCAGGTAAGGAGGAAATTTATTACCACTTGAAGGAAGTCCTCTGTGTTCTAGCATTGCCTAGAGCTATTATTGTAAATTATTTTGGTAGTGTACTGCATGTGGCAAATACTGCCCTATGGTCAGTGCAGTACAGGGCATGTAGTTGTGGTAGTTCTCCAGAAATATTTCTGATTTCTTTAATTTTTTTTTTTACTTCCTTATTTTTTCTTAAAACGGTTACAACATTGTTCCAGTGATCAAGGACTTGGTGCTGCTGAGGAGGGCAGACACTTCTATGTAGTTGACTAATACAGGATTAGACTCATGATACTTCAGTGATCTTTGGAACACTGGAATTTCCGTGATTCAAAGCAAATTATCTTGAAATTGTGAAACCTTTCATACTGTTTGACTGTGCTCTCAGCTGGATTTTTTTTTTAAATAGAATTACTTTCAGATCCAGACTCAGTCATTATAAGAGCTCAGTCACTCAGGAATGTTAGTAAGAAAAGAGGAAGAAAGTCGATTTAACTAATTAATGTATTTGGCAATCTGCCAGCTCTTAGAAAGACAAGTCGTTAAATTGTTTATGTTCTTAAAATCTCCTCTCTTAGAGTTTGTAATTGAAGACTAGTAGTTGATTCAGTGTACTGACTGGTCTGTCTTCAGTGATCTGGAACATAATCTCAGCTTCCAATCTTTGCATCTTTTCCAGAGGAATAACACAAATTTTTAAGCTAGTATTCCTTTTGACTTAGGAAATAATACATCTTTTATATTTCCTTTTTCTAAAGAATGTAAAGAAAAATATTTTTTCATCTCACGTTAAGTAATTTTTTTCAGTGCCATAGGGTTTTGCTTTGAATAAAGTATTTCCTGATGCCATTTCTATGAATTTCTGTACAGCCAAAACAAGGTATGAGGACATTGTCTAACAATGTTCCTCACTTGAACTGAAAAAAATTCTCTTCAATATCTTTGAGTTAATGGTGGTCTTTCTTTTTAAAATGTAGATTGATATTTGTGCAGAAGAGCTGGGGAATAATGTGAGGCCAGCTGCAGTTTTATTAGGTGACATAAACGCTGTGACTAAGCAGGTAATGTAATGTCAGGTGTCCTCTTGTTTTGACCTTAATTTCCTCTGATTTATATAAAGTAAGTTGCCAGTTAAAAAAAAAGGGGGGCGGAAGAAAAAAAAAGTGTTCAAGGAAAACCATTTTTCAGGCAACACATTCATGCTATGCACCCAGTCCCAAAGTAAATGTTAAAGATTCTGACTAATGTTACTGTGATTGTGCTGGGATCTTCCTTGATAACATTATTCCTGATGCTTGTGATGTTTTTTTTTTTAATATGTTGAAAGAAATCTCTGCAACGTTTTAATGTTGTTCCAGCTCTTGGAAGAATTCAGCAAAAGACCATTGAAATTTCCTTCTAATTCAGAGTGGTGGAAGAGACTAAGAGACAAAATAATGAACAATGAAGAAAGATCAAAGGTAGTGTTATATTAATGAAAAGAGGAGGTTTCTTGCCTTAACAGGTACTAATGCATAGTCAGTTTTGTCACTGGTCTATAGCCAAGTTCCTCAATTACTTCTGACAGTCATGTCACCCAGGCTTTGAAAACGTATACTGTTCTGGTACAGGCTTACCGTTGTCAAGCTTGAGCTGGAAGTTAAGTCTTAATACTTAACTGTAAGTGAAGTATTCCAGGTTTTGTATAAATTCAAACTGTGTGTAAGTTACTGAACTTTGGGATTGGGTTCTTAAAGCCAGTAGTTGAAGAACACAGCCAGAGCCGCTATATTATGCGCAGTGACTTTTAAGCAATGGGCAGGTATTCCAAGTACTTCCAAGTACTGCAAGTGGAAGCTAGCTTACATGAAGATACATTCTTAGTTTTCTTCTGTAATTGTTGTTTAACTGTTTAGCAATTCTGGTGGAAGTATAATCTGTGTTAAAAGCAGGTAGCTATTAAGGCCGAAAGACCAGAGATGCTTGGCATATGCCTAACTTTATGCAACTCTGCATATTCTGCAAGTTCAGATGCATGTTTCCAACATTGGGATCTAAACCAAATTCATTCTAGTAGATCACTTTTTTGAACTACCTCCCAGTACACAGGTGACAGCTCACTTAGAGTGTTACCAGTAGTCAAAACCATGTGCAGAAAAATTTCACGTGCCTCTCAGGTTAAACTGAGTTTCAATAGCTTCCTGATAATGATAGACCATCTAAGGGTTGCTGAGCTGAGTGAGCCTCTAATAAATACATTGTGTCACCAGGATAGGTACACAGAAGGAATAACCGTGATGTAATGCATGGAAGACCAAATACTTCAGCCTTATCTAGCAGAGTGCAGTTTTATTTCCATCACTGTTATTTACACATCTCAGTTTTGCACCTTATTATAAATTCTGCGCATAGGAGTTACTAATATATGTTATTTTTAAGGGATTAGCATTACAGAAATCCCTGCCTATGAATTATTACACAGTCTTTCATCACATCAGAGAACTGATACCCAAGGACTGCATCTTAGTAAGTGAGGGAGCAAACACCATGGACATTGGACGAACTATGCTTCCAAACTACTATCCCCGTCAAAGGTGTGGTATTTTCTTTGTTGTGATGACTCAACAGGCTAGATCTATGTATAAATGTTTTCATTTAGCTGAGAAATACGATGGTCCAGAACTTTTGTATTCCTTTTTAAAGGTTCTAAATAAAAAAATAAAAGTTTAGTATGTTGGGAGAGGGGTTCAGAGAAGTTTTCCACTCATATGCTGATGTCCTGTCATAGATTTTAACAATTCTCTGCAACTTGTCTATGTGTTCTGCAACAGAATGGTAAGAGTTTCTCACTTTTGTGGAAAGTGAGTGAGGAGCATCATGTTGAATACCCTGCTCTAGATGTTTATTTCTGTCTTCAGAGTCTGTGGTAAATACTGATTTAAAAGAAAAATAATTGTTTGGATTCTCATGTTGAAAATAATTCATACAAAGAGTTTTTCTTTGAAACACACTTAGAAATGGGGAAAACGTAAGAAGAATCAATACATTTTTGGAAACTGGATTATGTACTGGGCTCACTTTCATGTAAGCCTGCATACATAAAATTTAGGCACTCAAATTTGGAAGTGTTGGTATGTCACTTTAATCATTATGTGTAGTCTAGTTTTAATGTAAGTACAAATTAAGTGCTGTTTCTTGAATGGGAGGAAAAAGTGAGTTCTATCTGGTGAGGTTAAACTTCTGATCGGACTGTGAAGCTTGTGCCTTCTTGTGCAAGTAGCACTAGTGTCCTAAATGAATCTAAATATTTCTGTGTAAACAAAAAACAACTAACCAAAAGAAAAAAAACTCAGTAAAGTTGGGGGAAGAGTTTGCATTTTTTCCCCCTTATTTAAAATAAGGGCACAATAATGTTAATGGTTGTCTTTTCAGATTGCATTGCGCATATCTGAAAGCAAATTTGAAAAGTTAACCCTGCAATAATGTAGTTCTTTATGTATTTTTGTATCCATTATGTGCTTCTGACTGAAATGATCTAACTTAATTACAGCTTTCAATTTGATTTCAAAAGTTGGACAGAAGACTAAAATTTGAACAGCCGTATTTAACTGATGGCTTTCAGACTTCTAGTTATATTTTCAAGGAATTAAATATAGAAAGATTTCGTGTAGTGTGGCTATCTCTAGAGTAATGGAATGTTTTTGAAGTATTGTCACTATGCAAGCTAAAAGCATACAAGAATAGTTCTTTATACACTATTTGTACTACAATAAGAGTTCTTAACTTCAGTTGGAGTTCCAGTATGTTTATATCACTTAAAACATTTGTGGTCTTATCAAATGTTTGGCTGAATATAATAATATATGCATCTACTATCTCTTTATACCAGTTGTTTATAAAACAGTATTTGAGTAGTATATGGCAAATTATTAAAAGTAAACTCAAGTCACCATGGATTAACTTTGAGTAGAAATAAAGTGATAGTAATTCTGTATTCTCCCCTTTAGGCTTGATGCGGGTACTTTTGGAACGATGGGAGTCGGACTGGGTTTTGCTATAGCAGCTGCTATGGTAGCTAAAGACCGAACACCTGAAAAGCAAGTCATCTGCATAGAAGGAGATAGTGCTTTCGGATTTTCTGGGATGGAGGTGGAAACTATTTGCAGGTAACTGTTTTTTGCTCAAGACAACCCTCTTCATGTATTGCCAGGATCAATTTAACTAGTAGGCCCAGGATGCTGCTGTTCAATGAGTACATGAAAACAAGCCAGAAAATATACAAGGTCATTTTTATGCTGCTATGACATAATGTGCTAGCAGTGATAAGTAGATCATGTTTCTGGTTCAGGTGGAAGTGCTTTTTATTTATTGATTGAATTATCTGTCTATTTATTTATATTATTTTTAAGGAACAGTAACACTTTTAACACCTTACAGAAAGGTGCAAGTATTGCAAAATTCTTCCAAGTGCATCTTTTTGTAGATACAACTTGCCAGTCCTGATTGTCGTAGTAAACAACAATGGGATTTACACTGGTTTGGATGCAGATGCCTGGAAGGAGATGTTAAAGTTTGGAGATACTGCTACATGGTGAGCATCTTCAAAGTATGTCCTGTTAATTAAGGAAGAAGTGACCAAAATGGTCATTCTCTTCACTTTTAATGCTTTGTGATTCAGATTGAAATTTTTCATAAATTGAACTTAGTCCTAGGCTAAGTTTGTATAAGTAAATCCAGTTACCAAAATCAAGCAACTGACCTAAGTCCAGACTATTGTTTACACAACACTGCAGCAGAGAGATGACTCTCTGAGTTGTCTCAGGCTCCTGCAGCAGTTCAAGCCACACAGTTCAGAATTGATAGTGGGCTAAAACCCAAAATCATGATAATCTCCAAAATTCCTGAGACGCATGTTCTGAGTTTACACTGGGCTGCTTCTGGAGCTGAGATCTCTGTATCAAGAGCACTAGGCTAAAGCTTTGCTCAGGAATGTCTTCAGAAGATGAAAATGAGTATGCTACCCTATAAACATAGCTGAAGTGATACAGGAAACATAGTTCTTCCAGCACAGAAGAATTCATCAGGCCAGCTTAATAATCATCTTACACTTTAAAATCAGTGCTGAAATAATTAAATTGGTCAGCCTGGCAATTCTTCCCTGCCATTAATCAGAGGTTTTCCATTTCATTGCAGTGTACCTCCTGTTTCTCTCCTGCCAAATTCACACTATGAGGAAATTATGTCTGCCTTTGGAGGTAAAGGATACTTTGTTAAAACGCCAGAAGAATTGCAGAATGGGCTGAAAGCAAGCATGGCTGACAAGCAAACACCTTCTCTTATAAATGTAATGATTGATCCACAGTCAGAGAGAAAGAAACAGGTATGTATATGTTTTCCTTTCTTTTTCTGCAAGCTTCATGTGGGCAAGCCTCTGAAATCCTCTGGAAATATCACTTAAACCACAGAGAAGGCAGAGGTAGTTGCAAAGCAGAAAGATTGTCTTCAGATTTGGGAGGTAGAAGAATGAGTGCTTTTACACTATGCCATCAGCTTTCCTTATTTTTTTGATTGGGTTTTTTTCTGTCGGCTATTTTTAATGCATAGTGTCTTTAATGACTGTTTCAAGAATTTATGGTTGTTTTTTTCGATTCCTGACAAAATCAGACAAAAAGTTTTTGAGCAGTCTTTATGGATCTTTATGAATATCTTTATGAATCCTGTGGATTCCATATGTAATTAATACATATCTGTATCCTGTTCTTCTTACTGTTCATCCATTCTGATATGTTTTTTATTCTGTGGTGTTTTGTTGGTTTTATTTTGTGGTGTTTGGTTTTTTGTTTTTGTTTTTTTTTTTTTTTCTTCCAGGAGTTTCCCTGGCTGACTCGTTCTAACCTGTAGTAGAAGATGAAGATGATGATGGTGCAAGGCAATGCATTAAGCAAAATTTAAACTGGTTTCCAGAAGTGGAACTGTTACACGTCTCTTTTACATAAGCGTTGGAACAAAGTGGGATTTTAGAACTGCTATTAGAGGCATCTTTAAATGCTGAAATTAAGTAACTGAAAAATTAACAAGGCACATATGAATGTATACCAGGCCTTCTAGCAGATTGTGATGATAAAATTACGTGCTTTTTCTTCTGCTTAGTCATACCCGTTAAGATTTGTGAATTAAAATCTTGAATGTTCTGGATGCAGGGAGTAAGCTGATGGTTTCATACTGACAGAAACACAGAAGTCTTTGGCAGTCTGCAATTACAGTAGCTTCATTTTTAACCAACCACTAGCATACTATTTGTTAGAGACTTTGTCCTGTAAGGACCAAAACAAAGCATCTTCTTGATGCTTGTTGAGAAAGTGCCGATTGGCCTCATTTTGCAATGAAGCCCATGATAGTTGCCTCGCAATTTTACAGGTTGCTTTTTCAACTTCTGCAGGTAGAAGTAGTTTATTAAAAATACAGGCGTACTGAAGGACAGTATTTTGTTGGGTTTGGTCTTTTTCTTGTTCTTTTGGTGGTGGTGGTTTTTTAAATTTTTCTGATTATAAAGATATATTATTTAGTAAGCCTAGGAATCTCACTAATACGCTTCTATCATGGCCTACAGCAACTACTATTCGGTATACTATACTACTAAGCAGGTTACTTTATATTTACATCTGTTCTTAAATGCACTGGGAGGTTCTTTGTTGTTACATATGTAAAAGGGAAAATTCTGGCTCTGATTTGGGTTTTGATTGCTGTATTGTCTATTACTCATTGACATTAAGTATTAGTTAACTAGTGGAAAGCACTTGGATGACCCAAGGAAGAGGCAGACTGGGCTGGTAGGGAATCCTGGCCTACAGTTGGGTTTGTTGCAAAAAGCTTGGCTTATTAGTTCTTGCACTTCAGTTCAGGTCTGGCACGAGGCCATGCCTCTGTTAGGCAGAGGAATGTCTCTGCACACTCTTGCAGAAAGGTAGTATCTGACATGAGCAAGAGTACCACAGTTTGACTAGAGGTACTGCTACTTGCTACGCGTGTGGGAATAGCCACATGGCACTGCGAGTGCTTGAGTCAGTAAAGGTAATATCCATAGGAGGGCTAAGAAGTGCAAGAAGATAAAATCCACAGAATGGGTAGAACTCATTAATGAGTATAAGGCTGCTGAGATGGCAGAGTTGCTATGTTCTGTGGGGTACTCTGCAAGGAGTGTGGAACAACAGTGGATCCTGTCACAGATAGTTTCATTCTTCTTTCTAACTCTCAACAAATTGGTTTTAATATATTACAGTGATTAAATATGATCCATTATGATGATGTAAAGCATCTGTAAGAAATAATGCTGGGACTGACCACAGGGGAGATCATTTGCATTGGATAAGCAAATGCAGAAATTCTTGTTCTATGTTTGAAAATTAATAAAAAGTTATTTTCATACTGTTTCTCCTAATGAGAGTATTTGAATTATGTCAGCATTTTGTGTCAGCTGTTAGAAATCAGCTTAAGTTGGGTTTTTAGAAAAGTTGTTGGATAACCACAATAACATGCACAATACATTTTAATAAGTCAAAGACGCCTGGAAAATGGAAAGCAAAGAATTTGAAACCAGGGGGAGGCGATAACATAATTGATAACATCAGTTTGTATTTCACTGAGCTTTTAAGCTCAAAAAGAATTAACACTGCACTTCTTATAGCTTTAAAATAGACTAATACCGTGATATAATAGAAATTCTTAGGTTGCAATGATTAGGTTTCTTGAGATGAGAGAGTGCACAAATTCCATATAAAACAAAGGCAGTTGAAATCTGTACTACTTAGCTTACCTGCTTGATACTGTGTTTTACACCATGCAGTTACATCTAAGAGGGGTGTTAAGCAGGTGAAACTATATGAAAGACAGAGCAGTTTCAGAGATGAGACAGAGACAAAGAATCTCTGAAATGTTCTAATTGTATTAAAAGGAGCAAAAAATTATAGATGTCATACATCTGGGGAATGCTAACCCATGTGGCTTTAGCCAACTGGAAATTTTTCTTCAAGGCTAGAGCACAAAATTAAAGGTATTGAGCAGTCTCAAGACACCAAACTCAAGAGGAAGAAAACGCTTGGGCCTCAGCTGAAGGAAGATGCTGTGGAAGAGGTACTGTGCATAATTTACCAAGACATACCAGAAGAAGATAATGTTTAAATAAGACATAGTTCTGATTCTTTTTCTTATCATGGTTTTCAGGTAAATAAAGACTATTTGAAATTTTTCTCTCTCTCTTATGGATATAGACCTTCATCAATCATTAGGCTAGTTCTGTGAAAACTTTAATTACAGGGGCTTGCTCAGTCCATGTTGTTGGGGAAACCCAGAAGTTCAGGCCAGCAGCACTTGGCCTCTTCAGAGAAAGGACAGTGGCATGCATGAAAGGGCTTGGAACCTGGAACCAACAAGTGGTACAGGAAAAGTATTACAGAGATGGCCAAAACCCAGCAGGTAATATAACTGTGTGGGACTGCAGGGGAAACCATCAGCAGCCACAATAAAATTGCTGGATATAAGGAATAAGTAAGGTTTGTTACTGTCTGAGCACCTCACAAGATAGTTTAAGGTGGTGAGTATGTGGGACTGCAGGGGAAACCATCAGCAGCCACAACAAAATTGCTGGATATAAGGAATAAGTAAGGTTTGTTACTGTCTCAGCACCTCACAAGATAGTTTAAGGTGGTGAGTATGTGTTCCTGCAGCTTCTCACTATGCTCAGCTTGCTAACATGTTTAGTTTGCAGTAATTACTAACTTTTTAATAATTATGTTTCACCTTCAGTGTACAGTGAATTCTGTAGACTGTCTGCCCTGTGAACTTTTGGGTATATGTCATATGCTTTCCTTCAGTTATTATGGCCATGTAGCGCATATCCATTTTGATGAGGAATCAGTTGTATACTTGGTCTGGCTAGGTTTGTTTTTATGCATGCATGCAAAATCACAAGTACACTTAAAGCAAGCAGCCATGCATCTTCAGGCCTGCTGCCCCATGCCCAAGAAACTAGCACGCACCAGCTGTAAGCCATAGTGAAAATCCTGTTAAGAAATGTGTGTGATTTCTGCCCTGAGCACATCATTCCTTTATACGTTGGAATCAAAATCTCCATTGCAGCTCTTCCTAAGCTATTTAAAGAGCTTGATTACTGTGCTTGGTAGAGAAAAGAGTGCTTGGCACCCCCCTACTTAGTGATGTTCTGAGGTCACACCAGTTATCAGAGCTGATCATCTTTATGACATACTGGCAATGTGACTTTTGCCCATTTTATTTACTTGTGACTGAATATTACAATGAGCAAGAAACAGGTATCCTGAAGGAGGCATTTGTTGTTCCTTTTGATGATTTGATTGAAACCAGATGGACAAGGTTTAAAGAGGCCCTCAGTAGAGCAAACCCTTACAGCTAATTATGGCACACACTAATATAAATGAGAATTATTTCTGTGTCTGTTCTTTCCTGGAAACTCTAGGCTGCCTGAAATAGTGCAGAAATATCTAAGAGAAACTAATAGAATTGTTGTCCCAAACATGGGTTCTTCCACCCAGTGTGCAGAGAGCCAAAAAACACAGAGCCGAGATACTTGCTTTTATTCCAAATTCAAGCAGAGTTGGCTGCTAGGTGGTAGGCCCACAAAGCTAGCACGCCTCAGCTGACTTACAGAAAATATTTATACAGTTCAAGCAACAGTTACCAGTATTTTTTTAAAAGTTGGCTCTGTTACCCTTGTTCCCATCGGCTCCCACCAGCCTCGTCTCCACTTAAAGTTGCAGCATCCTTCTTTTTTTCTAGGCATGCTCAGTGAGGAAGGGGCTTTTGTGAGGAGGGGGCTTTCCCTGCCCAGGGGCAGGTTTCTATTATGCCAATTATATGTTAATTGTATGTTAATTAGGATAGTGCACTTAAGGTTCAGTAGTTGTGTTTCTTTTGTGATTATTTTGTTCCTTCCCTCAAGGTTGCACCTTGTTAACTGCTCACAGAGACTAAACAATACCCCCAGCTTCGTTCCTTGCGCACCTTTGACAGATTGACAATTTGCTTGCTTGAGTCAATACTCTTAAGAAATTTTTGGTTTGCATCAGTCTTTTTGAGCGGGTAATAGAGAAGATAAGGAAGCACACTGCTGAAAATGTTGCATAGAATTGTTTAATCTGGAATTTTTTTTATTTCTTGTCAGCTGCAGGATGTCTGAGCAAACCAACTAGCAATTAGTTGTGTAATACCTTGGGTCAAATTCTAAAATGGATGTGGACAAGGAGTGCTTTTGAAGACAGGATTTGAATGGCTGTATTTTGGAGTTGAAGAAATAGATTAGCAATCCATCTAGGGTTTTGTAAATGACCATGGACACATGAATGGCAGCAGCGCAGAACATCTTTATACATGGCTTATGAGAGATTTCTTCCAGTACTTAGTGTTGGTAAGGCTACCAAATGACCAAGACAGAGAAAGACCCATATAAGCCTTTTTACACCTCCAGTCTACACAGCAACATGTTTTTATGGCTCTTCCACAAAGCAGTTACTATTCCTGGGCATGAATTTTGTGCGGTGCCTCCCTGTAGCTGTTGTGGCGTGAAACTTAGCATAACCTGCAAGCCTACCTGAGAACAGAACTGTTGAGCAGAGAGGCCCTTCTGCTCTCCTTACGGTGGCTACGGTGGGTTTGCATACCTCTGCATCACATTGCAGCCGCAGTGGTGACTGCAGTGTCAACATACACTCAGGCACTCATCCAAGCCAGATCCACAGTGTCCAGATACAAGTCCCTCTCTAATGAAATCAGCACGTTAAAACTGTAAAGTAAAACAGTTGGCACTTTTTTTGAAGTGTTTGAAGAATTTGTCATCTGTCTCCTTAGCACTGTCGTTAAGATAATGTGCACGTACGGCATTTCAGAGACCTTGGCCCTGGGAGGTGCTGGTATCAGTACTGGTGGACTTGCAGGCACGCCTCAGGTTGCAGCCGAAGCAGTGCATCCTTGTTACAGCAAGGAGTCAGGGCTGGGGTTTAGGTATGAAAGCCTTGTTAGCCAGGCTGTAAACCACCTGCTTGCTCTGCAAAAACAGGGATATCATTGAAGTGCCCCAAAAATAAGTAAAAACTACATTAGGTAATATTAATATTTCAGCCCTACCAGGGATTTTCAGGTACCACAGATAGGCACCTAATCCTGGGCCTCTTTCTATGTAGTTGAAATCAGTGAGACCTTTATTACAGAATTTAGTGTAAGAGCTGGTTTTTCTCAAAGTTTTCATCCCTGTGTGCCAAATTGCCACTTGGTAAGGATGTCTGAAATACAAATGATTGAAGCTTCAAAAGTAGGACTTCATAATGGAAATGCTAATGCAGCCTTAATTATAGCTCCCTAATTCTGTAAAGGGAGCTGGGAAAATGCATTTGTCTAGTTTGATTAGGCTCAGCTGTTATCCTGTGTTTGAAGACAACCACCCTGGCATACTGGAATGATTGGGCGACGTGCAGTGCCCAGCCATTTTGCATGCTGCTGCAGTAAGAGTGTGGCCTTGGCTTCAAAACTTGAAGCATTGTAAAAAGGCAAAGCCTCTCCACCCAGAGGCTGACCCAGCACCCCTTCAAATCAGCATGAAATTTGCCATCAGCTTACAAAAACAACTCAGCAGATTTAAAATGTAGGTGTACGCTGCCCAACAGAGAAGGTGCCAGAGAAGTCTCATTCAGTTCTGCTTGCTGTAGGGTCATGGTCAGCACTTGTGGCTGTCCATATACTAAAAAAAAAAAAAAAAAAAAAAAAAAAAAAAAAAAAAAGGCAAGAAAACTTGGCAACATACTGCTACTTTTTCCTACTGTTCTACTGTGACCTATTTCTTTATCCAGCCCCAGCTTTATACTGTCGGTTCTTTTGTCAGGCCTTTGGATAAACAGGCGAGTTTGTCAGGCCTTTGGATAAACAGGCAAGTTCCTCTACTATTGCTCCCTAGGTGGTTCAGCATCTCTGCTCCCATTTTTGCATTCTACAAGGCACAGGATCCCTAAATATTTAAATCATAGAAAAGACCTCTAAGATCATCAAGTCCAACCATCAACCTGACACCACCATGCCCACTAAACCATGTCCTAAAGTGCCATGTCTACACATTTTTTTGAACACTTCCAGTGATGGTGACTCCACCACCTCCCTGGGCAGCCTGTTCCAATGCTTGAACACTCCCTCAGTAAAGAAATTCTTCCTAATATCCAGTCTAAACCTCTGCTGGCACAACTTGAGGCTGTTTCCTCTTGTCCTATCGCTAGTTACTTAGGAGAAGAAACCAACATCCACCTCAGCACAAACCCCTTTCAGGTAGTTGTAGAGTGTCCTTCTTGTAGTGAGGGGTCCAAAACTGAACACAGTATTCAAGATGC
>NW_010522297.1:29913-36199 GCF_000687285.1 Phaethon lepturus
CATGGGGTTGTTGTGGCCGTGGCAGGACCCGGCACTTGGCCTTATTAAACCTCATGCGATTGATCTCGGCCCAATGATTCAGCCTGTCCAGATCCCTCTGCAGAGCCTTCCTGCCCTCCAGCAGATCAACACCCCCACCCAACTTGGTGTCATCTGCAAACTTAACTGAGGGAGCACTCGATCCCTTCATCCAGGTCATTAATAAAGGTACTGAACAAGACCGGACCGAGAACCGAGCCCTGGGGAACACCGCTTGTGACCGGCCGCCAACTGGATTTAACTCTGTTCACTACAACTCTCTGGGCTCGGCCATCCAGCCAGTTCTTTACCCAGCGCAGAGTACACCTGTCTAAGCCGTGAGCCACCAGCTTCTCTAGGAGAATGCTGTGGGAGACAGTGAATGCTGTAGGAAACAGTAGATGCTGTGGGAGACAGTGCCCAGAGGTATCCGTGGGAAGAGAGGAAAACCAGCTGTAGGAAAATCTGAATCTTTTTCAGGCCCTGATTTGGCAAGGCACCTATGCACATGCTTCATTTCAGGAGCAGCTTCATTGATTTCACTTGCATGCCTGAGGTTACACTCACAATTATGTATTCTTCTGACTTCTCCAGGTTACATTCTGATTAAGTCGTCTTCTGCTCAGTGGTGCTCTGGCCACTCATCTGATAGAGAACCTCTACAGAAGGCTACAGTTCCTATATTAGGGGGTATTCTCCAAGGTGTGTATGCACTGGTGTTTGGATTCATGTTTGCTTGCATCTTAATGGTTTAATGGGCTGTGGTGCAGTATGAAAACTGGGAACAGGATGGTGCGTTGCCAGCATCCACGAAGCTCTCTGGAATGAAGAGTCCCAAGACCAGTGTGAGCATTAAAACAATAATGTTAATATTTTCTTCTTGCAAGAATGTTAACAGAAATAAAAGAAGATTGTGCTTTGTGGTGTTTAATTGATTGGGCTTTTTGGCAAGCTAGATGATAAATCACTTAAATTAGGAGTCATGAGAACCAATTACTGCCAGATACTCTTCTGTGCCTCCAGCAGCATTGCAGTGATACTAGTACAGGCAGTGAGTTCTGCAGACCTTTACTAATAGAAGTAAATAACAGCAATAGACAATCCAAATGAAAGTAAGACTAAAGAATTACCCTGAAGGCTATTTCCATCTCCTCTAGACATAAGTACAAGAACAGACAGGGCTATAGCTGTAACTTGTTAGTGATTCACCACCCCAGGGTGCTAATGGCTATCCACTTACATGCTAGTAAGTGTAGATCTCAGCTGGCCAGGACTCCCATTCTTAGGGCTGTTGTACACATGGATTTTGACAGGCATTCCTCTTTTTCCTGTGGAACATCTCTCTATGAATAATTCTAGGATTTTGCATGTTTGGCTAGGATTTCCAAATACCTAGCAATCCTGGATGTGTCTCTTGATTCTGTGCAGACTTGTGAGCATGTGTGATGAGTGCATCTCCTCCAAGAAGCATCGTGTTCTGTGTGGTGGTCTTCTATGCAGTAGATACAGCACAATGAGAACATGTTTGGCAAACTATGTATACATGAAAAAAACATCCAGTACCTGAACATCTTGGGGAGCCATCAAACTTTCTTCACGTTTAATCAACACATTCAGCAAGTCCATGGGGTTCTTCCCTATACAGGTTTTTACAGCACGTGCATGCATCGCAGGGAAGCATAGGCTTTCTGCATGTATACCATATTACGTATACACACATATTTCACCTGTGAATGGCAGCCCGGCCATTGTGCAAAATTTTAGACAATCCCACAGCGAATGCTAAATGATTGGCAGTTTGAAAGGCAAGCTCTGAAAGGTGGATGAAACCAACAGGAAAGGGGAAGAAGAGTAACGTTAGAAAGGTCAGCAGCTGAATTACTGTTTTAAAATTGTTCTACTTCATTGTGCTTTCCAACATTACAAGGCCACAGTGGGGTTCTTCTGATCACCTTGATGGAAGTCACTTGGCATTATCCCATAATCTTTAATCGTATTCATAACTCTTTTGTGCTGCAGTTTGTTCCATTATCATCAATAGAAAAAGAAATGTATGCATCGGGTTTACTCATAGGAGAAAAAAAGTGAAGGACTGAGCCTTTGAAATAGGTCTAAAGGTGCAGAGTTAGAGTGTCAAGCTGAACTTTCTAAAAATGGGGTGAGAGCTGGGCTGCTCTGGAAACAAATAACCTCTTGAAAAGTGCAAAAATAAATCAGGTTCCCTATCCAGTTTTGCCTTTCTGCAAAACTATAGAGAAAAGAGGAGGCCAGAAGGCCACTGGTTGTTGTGTGATGTATAACACCCATCGAGTGACTGATTTGCAAAAAGGGTTGCTTTTGGAAGTTGCTAGGCATGCCCTGCCTCCAATGTCCCGCTTTTGCCTTGTTCATCCAGTGGATAATATAATCTGAAGATTTACTAGCACTGGTTTGCTTTATCTGGCCAACTGCCCTGTGACCTGATACCCTGCTGGGTGACTGGCACAAGTGGACCTGTCGATTCGGTCAGAACTTTCTCACGCGGTTGAATTTACTTCATCGCACAGTTAGTGGGTCTAATCCTATATGGGCTTCTGAATTAGATCTCAATACACCCGCAAGGAAGTGTTGAAGCCATTCATTGTTTTTCTGCACTTACTTACTATCTTTTTTACTTCAGCAGCTGCCTTTGTACCATCTTCCAAAGTAATGTTAGCTATGTTGTAAAAGTATCAAATCTAAATGTTAGGCATAACTGATTGAGATGTACAAACTTGAACAGGTATTTTTATTGTTAAAAATAATTGTTGCTAAATATCTGTCCAACAAGGAAAACATAATTATAAAGAATCTTTTCCATCTCCTGCACTAATTGAATGAACAGAATTCTTCCGTACTACTTTGCAGACATAATCTGTTATTGAATTATTGCATTAACACTGGGTTGCTGTTTTACCTTTGCCCCACTCAGCAGAAAAGCTTTCAGACTTCTGAACTAGAAAGTCCCAATTATCTTTGTCCTTCTAACTAGAACTGCGTTCATACAGGACCTTGAGATTGATTATATTTTAACTACATTAGTTTTCCCTTGACTTGTCCATGAAGGACCTGTGGACCAAAAGTGTGTAGGACTGAGAAGAAGCCTTCTTATTAACAAGTATTCATTAATTCTTGCATAGAAGAGATGGGTTCATAAATTCTGTTTATGAACCTATGTAGGATCATCAGCAGATTCTTGCACCCACTTCAAAGAGTTCAGGTCAGTGTTGAAAAGGTCAAGCAACAGCTACTGGAGCAGGTAAATTGTGCAGGCTTTTTTTTTTTTTCTTTGTGTGTTGGTCAACTTTTGACATTTTTAGTTGCTATGGCAACTGCTTAAAATAGGATTTTTAAAACTACAGTTGATTCCCTGTGGTAAAACTGTGGGGATCTTCTTCTTTGAACCATAAACTGCAGGTGCAATTTGGGATTCTGGGGTTCTCACTGTGGAACAATTTTTTAAAGTCAAGTCCTCAAAACCTTTTGTTCTTACTTAGGTCATCAGGGTATCTTATAAGACTCTGAAACTGCAGAGTGTGAATACCTTCCTGTGTTTCTTTCTTAAGATGATGTAATCTGAAATAGAAATACTGCTGAAGCCATTGTATTTCCATTTGATGAACACTACTCCTAGTATCATAGTAGCAGTTCTAGGTAAGACATGAGTATGAACTATGCAGGAAGAAACACTTCCTCTCTTTCTAGCAAATCCGTAATCTCATAGCAAAATTTTAAGATTTTTTAAAAGATATTTTTATTCCCAAATTTTTATGTGGTCTTCTCCTGTGGTTACACCATCAAGTCATATTAATGTGGGTTTTCACTACACCAGCAGCAGCTGCAGTGAATACAGAAGGAAGTAAGTAAATCCTTTGTTATTAATTGCTCTTTGGATGATAAAGACAAGGAATTCTCTTTAATCTCAGAGCATTGGCCTTAACTACCTGGTGCAGAGCTCTCTGCAGGGAGCAGAAGCTTTCAGTTGGCTTCACGGGCCCTCGGGAATAGCTGGAGGAATGCACTGCTTAACTGAGATGTTCAGAGATGATAGATAGCGCGGCGACCTGGATAGCACACGTCTGTCAAGTTTCTCACACCACACCATGTGACACTCACTCTGCTACTTGACGCTTCTCCTCCTCAGGTTCATCTCTATCAATCACATGCGCCGATGCCACCGAGATCAGAAACAAGCCACGTAACCAGGTGTGCACCCTTGTCATCTAGCGTGGAGTGCCACTTAGCATGGCGTGTCACTCTTGTACACTGCCACCTGACTACGTCAAAAGCAAAAAGCCCACAGCTATCGTCCATTTTATCTCAAATTGACTTCATTCTTCTCCCACTGACACCGTTAGCAACCTCGCCAGCAGCTTTAGCTGGACAGTACCTTAAAACTAGAGGAAACAAAAATGCGTGCTTGCACCTTGATGTGGCCTGGCTTGCTGCCTTGTAATGAGACCTCTCCTTTGTCTTGACCTAATGGTGGTTCCACCGAAAGCTAACGAGTCGATGAACTACTGCTACATCACGATGAAGGTGTCTCTTCAAATATAAGTCCAAACATCTCTTTTTGGGTCTTTTGTGGAAGATGGCATGTTTTCCACAGCAGAGTGTTTGCCTGCACCGTGTTTTCCTCTCGCGTTGGCTGAGAGCCAGTTCAGGTCAAACAGGCTCAGGCTTCAGAGTCATGGAGATGCTAAATAAAAAGAAAGGAGGATGTTGACAAAACATCCATTTTTAATCAGGGTTCTCCACTAAAAAAAGTGGATTAAAAAATCCCTACTTAAGAATTGACTGCAAAGCTAACTATATGTGTGTTTTTAAAACCTAGAAGCAGCCCTGACTTTCTGTATCACTTCTGGCCACCTCCAATATAGCACTCACTCTTGTGAAGAAAAGGTATATTCCTTGTTCCTATCTTCTTTAGAGCAGATCAGAGGGTGGATGTGATTTATGATAGTATTCCTTGCAAAATTCTTCAAGGAAGATACTGTTGCATTTTTATCTGAACATGTGTTTCTCTTCTTTCTTTTCTTCTCTTCTCTTGTTTCTCTCTTGGCTGAAGAACCAAGAACCGAAATTGTTGAGGGGGTGATGGAGGAGGGGAAAGATATGGGTCCTATTGTGTGATCTTAGTTCTTCGCAGTATTATTGGGTTAATTAATTACCTTATCAAATGGAACATATTTTCCACTACAAATTTCTACCAAATTTTCTCTTGCTAAAAGACTACAGGAGGATTTCAGGAGGATTTGAAATTACTCAATTGTTGCTTTGGCTAACTATTGGGTTGGTCAAACATTTTCAGAGGTGAATCTTTTGATAAATTCTTGACATTTTAACTTTTGAGCAATTTTTTCCAGCATCCATGCTTCTAGCATTGTCCACTGCTTACCTTTATCATCAGGCAGCTGGATATTTATCTTACATACTCAGGGCTTGTCATTATAAACTTCACAGGAGCTATGCCTTTCCCTCTGAGATGTGGCACGCCAAGAGAACTAATGGCTTCTCCTTAATCCAGGCTCATCTTGGTCGAAGGAGAAAGAGGCTGAACTGCTATCTTCACTAAAAATAGACAAATACAAAAAAGGAACAGTCAGTGGAATAAAGTAGATTAAATTGAAAAATAAATTCAGTTATCCAACGTGTTGCAGTACCGGAAAGAGATTTTGGAAAGCATTATGGTTATATAAGCATGTCCTTTAAGGATAGAAATATATAAGGTGGATGTGATTATTCCTTTCAAACAATTACATTTAGAAAGAATTTGTTAATATGCTCGCAGTGTCTTGAAAGTACCAGCCAAGACTGTTTGACTAGAATTGTGGCAATACATCACTTCGCCCTTCGGCGGTTGTACTCGGTAGGAGTCAACGCCCAGGGCGACGCGGCGGCGTCTCTGTCAGCGTGCGCTTTTCTCAAATGGGGGGAGAAAAAAAAATCAATTCTGTAATGAATCCAAAATATTTCCATGTGTGTCTTGGGAGGAGCGATAAACAGTGGGCAAAGAAGACCATCTCTGCCTGGAAAATAATAACAGTTTTCAAAGCGAAGGGATACCTCTGCTTTTCATGGAAACCACTGTCAGATTCCATGCAGAACGGAGGATCCCTCTGCTAGTTATTCAGAGGGCAGAAATTAATTTGCAAAGCCCCGCCAGGCGGGATAAGGCACCTAAACACCAACCTTTTGTACAGGTAACAGCTTTTGTACGCTGCATTTTTTTCCAGCGCGGCAGCTGGCC
>NW_010522298.1:0-1426 GCF_000687285.1 Phaethon lepturus
ATGGCCTTTAAAGGTCCCTTTCAACCCAAACGAGTCTATGATTCTAACAGCTCTTCTTATGAGAAGTTTTAGCTACTAATACATATTGTTGCACAGTTACTTAATATCAGCAAAAATATCACAATCAAGTATCATCCTTTTGGATAGTTTTTTCCAAGTGACACTGCATACCACAGCAACTCTAAGAGACCCCCACTTCTGAATACTCACATGTATGCAGTATGTAAGACAGAGAGTTCACTATTTTCTGTTTTCTCAAGTCTATGAATGAATAAAACTTTCTTAAGCATCAGAGACTATGAGGTTGCTCAATGTTACTTATCAGCAACTTTGTCACTAAAAGGTTTTTGTCGGGAAAGAATATATTTTTTAAGGTGAAAAGGTTTCTTCCTAAATGTTTCCTGTTTCTGGCCTCTTGCCTAGAAAACCTCCTATCAACATTTCACTGCTAAGCAGGTGCACCTACCAGGACCTCATCATCATTACTCACTATACAAGAATATGAACTATGAATAAAATTTAACAATACATCAGTGAAACAATTCATCACAAGTCAAAAGTCAATGCCAAAGCAAGGATCTGCAGAGCTTGGAGCTCCATTAGCACCGTGTCCATGTTCTCCTTAAAGTATGTGGACAAACTCTGCACATTGCTTTGATTCGATCTGCTCTTCTTTTAACTCTCTTTAGACAAAAATCTGAGGAAGTCAGCCAATTTTGGTGGGAAAAGTAAAGTAAATATTTTTATGGATAAGAAATATGAGAGGTTCTTGCCAGCAGTGTTTGCAAACACTTACCAGAGTCAATCAGTTGGGAAGCATAAAACAGTAACTTGCAATTTAGGTGACCACGTAGAAAGCACAGAACAGTAATTTGACAATCTTGAGTGTAACAGTTGCAACAAGTAATTTGTGAGCAATCTCTAGGCTACAATATATCTCCATAAACCAGTCACTGAATAATTCTTTGTAATAAGCAAGTTCATAAAACCCAACCTGCACAGAGCAGTTTCATTCCCGGCCTGCTGCAGGCCAGAGAACCTGGCCTCCATTGAATATGTGATAAACTTCCAGTTAACTGTGACACAACCCTGACTTCACTCCACTTCCATGGGTAACTCTATTCTATGAAGGATTACACAGTATTTAAAAAATCTGAAATATTTAACTATTTAAGCATAATGTCTATACTGTACCAGATAAACATCTGTTTTTCTAAAGATATGATCTTGCAGTATGTTTCCCAAGACTTCTTTTTGTCGTGATGAAAGCCTCCAGGGCTGACCCCCCACTCCCAAAATGGAGCTGAAACTTGAAAAGGAGAACAATGTCAAAAAGCAATAGCACCTACTTAGTCTGTCAAGGTGAGGAAGATTTCCTCCCGGTATGACAGGCAGCATGCAGAAAGCGCAGAATGCGCAATTCCTG
>NW_010522298.1:1457-11681 GCF_000687285.1 Phaethon lepturus
AAAAAACTCTCAGTATAGATAAAAATGATGGAAGAAAAGAGAGGGGGAAATAAAAGTTGTAACCTGCTTTCCAGTGTGTTTAAACTGCGGTATCCTGAATGCAAATGTTATGAGGTCAAAGGCAGAATTCTTCTTATCTTTCTTTAATTCCCTTACTCTGAAGAAAATAATATAAACACAAAGCTATCCTAACAGTCCCCTAAGCTTTAATGCCAATGCACAAACAAACATCAACAGTATCATAAATAATTTCTCTGTCGACTGGATTTGCTATAGCGAGACTGGGCTTACTTCACATGCAAAAGCCAAACCTGTAAGTAAGCACACAAACTGAAATGCTTCTAGTAGCTTTGCCCACTGTGCTAAACGCTTGGACGTTAACAAGGAACATAGGGAAATCTAACTTTTAAAATACGATTAGTGTTTGTCATTCATCTCTCTATATGCCTTACAACTGAGAAGGGCACCAGGTCTCGTGGTGCAGCAGAGCACGGTGGGCATGTGAACGGAGGGGCGGCCAACCCCACTCCGTGGGATCACTAGCTGCCCCTTGGTGAGGACAGCACCGGCTCCGACCTCGGGAGATCAGGGTTGAGTTCAGAGCAGAAAACACAGGTGACAGCCATGAAAATTAAGCCAGCAGTGAGAGATGCAGTTAGTGACATTTGTTCCTGCAATATCTGAGGGTCTCTAGGAGCTGGGCTGCAAGTCATCATGAGACCAAGCAGGTCTACTGGAAGGATTTTCTGACAGTCCGTGTTACCACAGTTGTTTCCAGTGTATGCTTAAACAGTTTTATGCTCAGTGAGCAAGTAAATCTTGTCTGCTGCCACAAATGTTGGACAATATAAGGCTTAGATAATTTACAGTGTAGCAAAAATGGTACAGTATTTTGACTGGCTCTTTCAAATTACAAGTCTACCTTGAAATATTATGCTAAAGATGACCCTTCTCAATCAATGGCATCTTTATGGAAACCAAATGTCTATGGCGTTTAGGGTAGTCCGCACGACATGCTGTTGAAAGCTGATGAATACACACATTTTATCTGATCACTATACCATCTCTACATGTACATAATTAGATTTTTCAAGCTTTATAATAGGTGCCTCATAGTCTACATAATTTGTTTCTGCTTCTTTCATATGTAATCTTCTCAGTGTATCCATTTAATGCTTTAGTCATATCACATCTTTGCATTATGTTTAGAAGAAACTCCTCATGATTCTTTCTTCTCGTCCACGTTTTCCTAAGCATTAACTTCTACTGGTTTCAAAAAATCTTACTTTCCATCTTCTGGAAATCTCTCTTCCAGAGTAAGTCTTAAAAAGCTTTAATGCTTCTCAATATTTTAATGTTGCAGGTCAGGGAGCACACTCTTCAAGTGTCCCAAAAATACAAAAACCTCTAAAATTGTTTTTAGTTGTAAGAAACTTGCAGAGTCTATTTTTTGCAGTAATGACTCTACTAGGAATTGCTTTGTTTTGACAACAGTTCCATACAGTCCCTCGTGAGCACAAGGCTTGAGAAGGACTTTCAAAGACTTTCCTGTGGGTTTCTTTCCACAACTCTTCACTTAGGCTATCTTTGAAGAAACACTGGAACAGCTTTTACAAAGACAAAAAGGTAATGGCTTCCTCACGAACAAGGAGGCCACAATTCAAGTGATTTTGTTTCTTTTTATTTAAAATAAGCAAAACAGGGAGAAAACTGCAAATGATACTGTGCACAGATAAAGCATGAATCCACCACAGACAGACTTAATGATATGAAACCTGACATTTTTCCATCTGTCTCCAATAAATGTCTTCTCTAGAAGATTTCTTGTCCTCTCGCCTCCTCTACTTCCCAACACCCACACAACTGAGCAGTCTCCAGCCTGGGAACGCTGCTGGACCCGAGCGGCTGAGCTTGAAGCCATCTCATCTACGTGATGCTGCTGTTGGAGCACTTATGGCACATGCTACAGCCACGGCCAGCAGACCACAGCTGCTGCAGCACCCACAGGCAATGCAAAGGGACACACTGTGCAGAGCGCATCGGGGCATCCACCACAATAGCATCTCACTGGGTGTTTCTATTGAGCTTAACATCTCAGGATCTGCATACTAGACAACTGAAGAAAGAAAACGAAACAGGGATTCAAACTTTCCAAGTGATTGAGGGCAAGCATGAGTCACTTCTATACAGATTTTGAAGCTGCCAAATCAGGCTATTAACCTATGGGTAAAACAGGGCCAACAATATCTGTCCAACCTAAAAGGATGTTCCCTGCCATAATTATTTTATAAAATGTCTCAGGACCTTGGATGAAAGGACACAAATGTTACTGTTTATACCACTGAAAATGAAGTGTGCAGCTCAATGTTCTTAGATAACAATAGGATTTCCGATACCTTTACTGGTACCTCAATTTCCATCTCCTTCCTAATTCCCACCCCACCCCACCAATTATGGCTACTTCAAACCTTCTCACTTACTGTACCTTCCTGAATTGGTGGATGATCTTGCTTGTGTACTCTACCAAGACCAAACAACATCATGTTTTGTCCTATGTCAAGACATACGGTAGCTTTTACTGCATCTTCCTATCATCTTCAAACTATTTTTGTTTTTCTTTGCATTCACAACTTAGCATTGTTTTCCAAAACCAAGCAGAAATAAAAGCCATACAAGAAGAAATTGTCAACCCAAAGCAGTAAGGGCTTTATATGGCTCCTCTAACTCTTAGCATAAAGCAATAAGGAACATTTGAAAGTTAGCTGTAATATCTAAAATTTTTAAAGGCAGTTTCTTTGCATAGAAGATGCATGTTGCTATTTCAGTCACTGCAGTTCACATGCAACTGTTGGGATGAACTACTTACAAGCAAAAAATAGATCATCTTAAGTCTGTGTGCTTCAGAATACTGAAGTGTTTTTTAAAAAAAATTAACAAAAAAGGTATGGCTGAGGGAAATCTGAGCCAAATGAACCACCAAATATTTCATCTAAGCAGCAAGGTAAGCACTGCTGAGAGCTAAGTGGTTAAACTATTCCAATGGCAGGGATAGTACATAAATTTTTTCCTCTAGTATTTGAGTACTTACTGGGTAATTGATCAACACAACACACAACAGCATTTACTGTGTGATGCATTTTCTAACCAACCACCAAACCACCATCAACCCAGTGTACAGAACACCAAGGAACAGCATGTGCCACAGTAGAAGAAAAGGCATGTCTGAAAAGGTAATGAAACAGATACACATCAGTAGAACTGGGCTGAAAGAGGTGGAGATTTTGGGAATGTGCTCCAGCCCTTCAGGAATTAAGGTCTCTCTAGCCTCTGAGAAGTGGGATGGGCTTAGCGATGCTCCTTACTAAAAGCCGTACAGTTCAGCAGCAGCTCTGGAAGTATCTGGAACCCAAGAGCCAGAAAGGGGACCACACAACTGCAAAGAATAGCATTAATGAGGAGGAAAAAAAAAGCACAACAAAACAAACTTCTAACGACCTTTTCTTTAGCTGTTTGTATTCTGCCTATGAGCTCCAGATTCCTCTAAGATGTAACAGCATCCAGCCTTCACAGCATGTTTACACCGTTTCCCAAATGACTACTGTGGCAAGGTTTCTATTAAAAAAACACCCTTTTTCCTGCCTGTCATTGAAGATGTCACATTTGACTGTCTTTATATTTTATAATACATCAGCCAGGTGTTGCTCCTGCCAAAAAAGCAAATCTTCCGGGTGTTCCAAATCGTAATAGCTTATGCAACTACCAGGTTATTCTTTTGCTTTTAATAGCCTAAGACACTGAAAAGAGGAGAAAATGTAAGTGTTGCCCACTAAGCACTATGTAACGACTCTAGCCACTGTATGCAATTTCGTTTCATACATCCAGCTCTCTAGGGGAATAACACTTCTCCAGCTGAGTTAAGGAACCATTTTCACGTCCGTTCCCTTTTCTGACACCACTAAGGGAAAATCAGAGCAATGCACTTTTTAATGACTTTGGCATAACTAAAAGAAAACTTCACTCTATAAAAGGAAGCCTGGTTTCTCTCCTTATTTGGCAGTAAAACATGTACTGATTGTGAACATGGCTTGAATACAAAGTACATTGTAATTGAGCTGTATAAGCATTTCAGTTTTAAGATGGCACTTCTAACCCTTCTCTCTTCGTTGTATGATCCAAAGACTACAATGACTTAAAATTCAGAAGTTCCAGTTGTTTACAAAGCAGACTTAGACAGATGAGAAGCTTATTGTTTCGGAGACATTATTAATCCACAAATTAAAATAAAAAGTAGCAGCAAGGGTTACACATTGCTTTCAGTGCTATTTAAATGCTGAGCTCCTGTGTTAGTGGTTCACATGTTTTGAGAGAAGCACCTTAGAACAGCAAAATTATTATTGCACATGGTGCAGCAGTCAGTCTAGTCTAGTGTCCTCTCCGTTGTCACAGCTTCAACTAGCCATTTTAAATAAAAAATCCTGGTCCAGTCTGGTTTGAGATAGGATGTCCCAGGGGAGTTTTCTCCTATTGCCCAGTAACCTGGAGACTGACCTGTGTCCTAAATCCTTTCCAAAAGCTGTAATCTTTTTTTTTTCTTTTTTTTTCTGCCTTTTTTTTTTTTTTTTATTTTTGCTGCCGAACCTTGAGGCTGTTGCTTCTCTTCTGGACCTCACTAAGCTCTTCGCCATACCATTCCCCCCATGGGATATTTCTTTTCCATAGGGCTGTGACAAGGCAAAGCAAAAGGCAAAATTTAAAAAGTAACTGGAAAAATTAATAGGGGAAAAAAAAAGTCATCCCTCACTCTTAAATGAGCAAGTCATCAAGTTCGTCTGTGGAAATTCCCCAAGGCCACAGAAGGCTGGGAAAATATGGTAAGGAAGCACCACTACCTGCCTCTTCTGCTCCTCTGGGGACACGGGCTGTAGGCTGCAGGACATGGGGTGACAGCCTAGATGGGCCTCTGGTCTCACCTCGCCTGCCCGTGCTTACACAAGGTATTTCAGCCCAGAGGAACTCATCATTCTAACTACAGGGACAAACCTCACCGGCATGACCACAGCTTACACGCCTTGGGCACAAAATGAAAGTCAGTTGGAAAGTGAGGGTCAAATGGGAAGAGCAGACAGTGCACTTACCAGTTTAGACAAGACTGAGTTACTGAAACACTAAAACTGGAAGATCAGGCTACAGATCTTCACATTAGATACAATTTCTCTCTCAACAGGCGGATGTAGAGCTGGAAATTCACCCGCGATACAAACAGAGGGCTAACTGCTTTTTGATCAGCTTTTGACACCAACAGAATGAATTTTTACCAAACGCCGATATCACTCAGAGGCTTCTGCAGCTGCTGGCTTCAGTCCTGTTTCTACAGTTATCTGGGCTATGCAAGAGGAGGGGAGCTGCTCTATCTCCCTGATAGAAATTTTGGGGAGCTGCCAAGGGACGATGTGAAAGGGTCCATTCATTCAGTGGTCAGCAGTGGGAGCGCTTACAGGACTCAGGGACTACACGACCAGAGCAGACAAGGAAGGCAAATCTGCAGGCGTGTCCCACATTATGTTCCCTGATGCACAGAGAATTTATAGTAGAAATCCAGGACAAAAAATAAAACACAGCAACATGTTGTAATAGGCTAAAAGGTATTTAGTTGTTTATATAGCCAAAGGGAACCATTGAACTAATAAATGGGTGGTTATTCCTGTGAGGGGAGGACAAATGGCACATTAGCTCATTTTATTATTAAATTAATACCAGATTAGTGTGTTTAATTGATCTAAATTGTTCTAACCCATCTGAGGTTGGCATGTTTGAACCAGCTTGATGCAGGCATGTCATAATTCATTAGTGATTCTCCTTAGCCAGCTCAGGGAATTTGAGAAGAATCAGGTGCACTAGAGGAGTAAAAAGGTGTAAGAGACTGACTGCTTTTCCCTGGCCGTTCCTCTTCCCTTTTCTACTTTAACTGTGTTGTCGATCACTGTTGCCAGCTAGTGCTGAGCCTGCCAATCACTCCAGCACTCTGCATTTCCCACACCAGAGACTCTCCTGTGAAAACTGTTGACTCTGATTTAAATATTACGCCTCACAGTATTATTTTTTATTCCACGCTGTAGAATTTCTGCATGCACAAGATGAATGCTCAGGGGGATTGCATTTAAACAAGAACATGACAGAATTGACACATTTACTGAGAAGAGCAAGAGCAGCCAAAAGCAAGACACCTGTGCGTTATTCTACCCACCCGCTGCGTTGAACACGCGGCTCGGTGTGTCACATTCTCTGTGTTCACTATCTGAACCCAGCCTTACAGTACACTTGACATTTTACAGAATGAAGAGATGACCTGGTGACCCAAGCAGAATAAAACAGTATTTTTAGGTGCAAAGCTACTGGGACTCAGCATGTGTCATTGCTGGAACTGTTGCAAGACTGCTGTTAGGGTACAAAACTAGCAATAAAGAGGAAAAGCAAAACTGTCAATAAAGAGGAACAGAGGACCACTGCAATCAGATGGGAAAGATCTTCCACCTGCAGAGGTTGTTTAAATCTTTGGAAAAAAGGTGTTTGATCACCATTCCTCCCTCAAACTGCAAAGCTGTGAGTATTACCGATGTCTTGTTGGAACCACAGCATATTCTTTTCTCCCCGAGACCTGCACAGGGTGGATGAAGAGGGATACTGATCCAAAAAACTGTAGCAGACCATGATAACCCTCCAGCCACCATCCTCACCCTCGCTAGCATGTGCAGGCTGATACAGGCTCCACACCTTGCAGAGATGCTCTGCTTACACAAGGCTTTGCTGCAGACCCTGGCTAGCACAGGTCTTGGTCACCAGTATGGCTTGGGACCAACTGGGGCAGGGAAGTGCTGTTGTGTGGGGCAGTTACCGCTTGCTCCCAAAACATCAATCTGTGCCAAGGAGGGAGCGAGCATCAATCTGCTTAATGTCTCCCTCCCCACAAAAGCATCTTTGCAAACCAACTCTGGGGAGGAGCCGTTCTGGACCAGTATCCAGCCATCCTCAGGAAAGGGTTTCCTCTTCATTTGCTTCTCTTTCCTGGACTAGGGATTTCTTCACTCAGATAATGCTGGAAAAATATCACTATGCAAAAACTCTCAGTGCCACGGCTAAAATAAGCTGAGGAAAGGGCCAGCTTACCTTGCGTTGTCCCTCCCGTGTGATTTCAAGAAGTTCATATCACGATATCTAGACAGGAATGCTACTAGCTGGTCATTTGTCCTGCAAGAGAAGGAACAAAAGATGCACAAATTACACAGCGAAAGCTACTACATCTAGAGTAATTTACACACTTACTGTTCTCACTTGGGGACCATCGGCAGACTCTTTGGAGGAGGCAGTTGCTGAAAAAACTTCTGTCCTGCTGCTAAACTTCATTGCCTCCCTCTACTCAGTAAAATGTGCTTGGAAAGGAGCACAGTTTTATTACATCTTAACAAATTTCCTATCAACTCTTGGCAGATGTTTTAAGCATTGTAACAGAGTATGTATTAAGTAAGACAGCTCAGCACTTTCTTAGTGTGAAAATCCAGCTGAGAGATGACTGCATTGATAATCCCATTTTACATGCTTTGCTAGATTTTTCCTGGGGAATTTGGTTAAGTATCTATTGGCATTTTATTTGTTTTCATCCTTGTAATAGAGAAGAGGCCAAGGTTGGAATGCATAAAGCAAGAGAATTTGGATGTCAAAATGCCAGTATAATTAATAGGAACAAAGGAATTTAGAAGGTTAATTCCAATTAGTATGACTAGCAATCTGACACCAGTATTTTCAAAATTTCAGCTGACATGTCCAAAAATGTATTTATTCTTGACAGCTTTTGTGGTGTGTTATTTCTTTAACAACAGAGCAAAAATGTTCTCTATTTATCTAGGTCACCATATTTAGGAAAACTGAATAAATCATATTAAAAAGATGTTCATCTCCTGAGTTGCATTCAAAACTACAACATTATAGATAAAACACCATTTAAGCAATGGTCTGTAATGGAGTTGATGGCAGAAAAACTAAAGATAAAACAGCTGTCAATAGTACTGTATCTTGAAAAAGCATTCAATTATTATAAGCCACAGAAAGCAAAGTTAAACCAGAGTCCTGTACAAAATGTGTTTAACTTCTGGGGTCAGCTGCAACAACTTGGAAATGTTATCAGCCTAGTAAACTATCTTCATAATCTCATTGATTTTATCTGGACCAAATGAAGTATCTGCCTATCAACCAGCCTGAACAACCAGGCTGTAGGAGTCTGAGACCCTCCTTCTATGCTCACTCATGTGAGTTGTAGTACCTCCCAGGGTCAGATTATGCATCTCAATTTGGCAACCTCAGAAAACTGCTTTCTGTATAGTAAGCTGTGCAAATTTTCACATTTGCTGCTCCAGTGATTCTCCATCTTACTGGGATGAATAGGCATTTAGTGAATTTACTTAGCAATGCTTCCACATGAAATGGTTTCAATGGCTAACATCTTCGGGTGAGTTTCTAGGCAAAAGCTGGCATGCAAAGATGATCTTTAGAAATATAACCAAGTTTGGAAGTGCTTGAGCTTTAATTTCCTTACAGGATAAAAATCAAATCAACTGAAGTTACAATCCACACCACTCAATAAAACATCACAATTTCTAGATTCCTTATCAACCTACATTTTGCTATTCAGAAGTGCTCTACCAAGTGTATTCGGAATTGGAGCTGCCATACAAAGTTTTCAATGCTTCTCACTTTTTAGATAATGCTTATAAATGCCCACATGATGTTTAGTTCTCAAAATAATTAATAATTGACCTTTTCCCACTTCTTGAAAACATCAGTGACATCTTGGTCCTACTTTTCTTTTTTTTTTTTTTTTCCCCCCTAAAAGAACTTTGCAGAGTTTTACTCTTTGTCAATTAAGTACGCTTCTTTTCATGTGTTGACGACATGGAAATAAAACATCACATTTCCATTTGGTAAAACTTTCTAGTTATTTGACATTTAGATTTATGCGGTCAACCAATTCTGCGCTCAGCATGGGAGCGCACACTGAATTTCTATTAAGCTTTCATTCAAACTACTTCTTCTGGCCCCTATATCATGAGGATGCTGCACATCACCTCCAATTTATTCCACCACATGACATTAAAAAGAAAATCAAAGATATTGAACATGCCATGGATGCTAATGCAGTTGCTAAAATCCTCCTCACCTTCCAGAAGACTTTGCCTTCAAGGGTATATTTCCTAAACGCCCTGGCACGGACTGCTACCACACTTCCTCACGTACGGCAGCAGCAGTCTCTACACCGTGGCAGTGCCTCTGGCGCTCCTGAGAAATACTGAAGACATAAGCCCATTTTTTCCTCTAAGTAAGGCAATGGAAGGCTGAGCTGTTCAGCTGAAGACATTACTGGGAGCAACATCAACTCCACACTGCCAAATTAAATTCTGCTATAGCTCCACAAATTTCAGGGATAATTCACTGAGCATAAATCTGGCACAAAATCTTTTACTATCACTGTATAACAGAAAGCAACAAGTGCAACATATTTCTAGTATTTCCTTCCTAAGAAGGAAATAAAAAAGTCATGGGGATAGGGAGAGTAGTGATTAAAACACACTAATATACATATTACAATCCTATCAGTTTCCCTCGTGTGTAACACAGCACAAATACACATCGAGGAAAAGGCCTTTCCACAGTTGGTGCGTGAGGCTAGAGCTGATGGATGCATCCACACAGCTCCCATTTTTATTTCCTTTTGTTACTAAACTCACTTGGAGGACAAGGCACCAGGGAGAAGGTTTAGTCAGCTGGTTACCTGTGCCATTAGCAGGGAGGGAGGACGATGTGAGAGTAGAAAGGCTGAGAGAAAACGTGCAGCTTGCAGGTGTGCAGCATGCAGAGAGAAATGAAGAAAAAGAAAAAAAAAAGGTGTGGAAAAGAAGTGCGGAGAAAGCTCATGCATGTGGGAGGGCTTCCATGAGAAGCTGACAAGTGAAGAAGACTGATGGGGAAACAAAGCGTTTTTGACTCCAGTGATGTAGATCTGCTGTTAAGCAAGGGCAGGACTGCCAGCTGGCACAGAGGGGCTCACCTCCACCAGAACTTTACTGAGAGGCAGCTTTACCTCAGCAAGGTCCTGCTGCTCCCCTCCTGCAGCAAGGGTGGACGGAGGTAGCGGGGCAGCGCGCCGTGCCCGCCTGCCGAGACGCCACGCAGCAA
>NW_010522299.1:0-1198 GCF_000687285.1 Phaethon lepturus
GGGTCTCGGCAGCGCCGCGCAGCGCCGCGCAGCTCGCGGTGGACCGCCCAGGGATTACCTGGTGTGAGCAAGGCTTCACGGGGGTGTCAAGCTCCCAGCAACACCGCAGTCCTCTGAGCTCAGCGCAGTCCTGGAGATGTATTACAAAACGCGTGAGAAAAGGTTACTATAACCTCGGGTGCTATAATTTTTGCCTGTTTGCACACTTCTGAACGCCCCTTCTAAAAGACTTAAGGTCACTCGGCATGGAAGACTGTGTCTTTGACCTCTGTTTTATACCTGGAGCTGGAAGAGTACCAAGTAGCTCCTAGTACTGGGAAGCCCAAAGCAAGTTTGGCCACAGGATGGCCTCCCCTCGAAGCCCAGACCCATGTATATATGAATATGTACTAACATGGGCATGCAGCCACTTTGTATGTAAGGATATTTAGTCCTTAAAACATAAATCTACCTCTGCCTTCTACTGCCTCGCAAGAGGAGATGTTTTCTTCACTTACTGGTATTACGGCAAATCTCTCCAGAGAGTCCTTAGTATGAAATACTTTATTACCAACATCATTCTCTGTCTCGGGGCTTGATGACACGATACACAAACATCCTTTATTTGTCTCTTGTCACTGACCGTGTCACCTGACTCGATAATAAGCCTGTCAGCTCCCTGCTTCTGCTTCATCCCGAGCCCTTCTGTGCGTCTGTGAGCACCCTCCTGGAGCATGGCCAGAAGGGTGAAGAGCACCCATTGTACCTCCAGGCGTTGATGTCTCTTCCCATGTCAGGTGCATCTGATTCATCATGACAGATGAAGTTGAAAGATGAGGATAATTCCTTGGATAAAGGCCTGTCATAACCTTTGCTATCAGCACCTGACAACGCACCCACAACTCTACTGACTTCTCTCAAAACCAGTAGTGCCCTCTAAGAACAAGATGTAGCAAAATTGAGCAAGTGATCAAAGCTTAGATGAGACCATGTGGTGGCTTGACCCTGGCTGGGCACCAGGTGCCCCCCAGAGCCGCTCCATCACTGCCCCCCTCAGCTGGGCAGGGGAGGGGAAACACAACGAACGGCTCGTGGGTCCAGGTAAGGACAGGGAGATCACTCGGCAGTTCCCGTCACGGGCAAAACACACCCGACTTGGGGAAAAGGAATTTAATTTATGACCAATCAAATCAGAGTCGTATAATGAGAAAAATAAGAA
>NW_010522300.1:0-24662 GCF_000687285.1 Phaethon lepturus
GGGGGGCGGGAAAAGAGCGCTTCCTTGAAAAACAAGAGAGGAAAGTCCCATGAAGACAGCGCTGCAGCCAGTGGAAGTTTTCCATTTCAGCCCAATCACACAGAGCCACAAAAAGTGTTAATCATCATTTGCTCTATTGCGATGAACTGCAAAAGTGTACTGCTTCCACACTGTCTTGGACTAGTCCTCGCAACTTAGCGTGTAATAATACATCTTATTATTCTTTGAATATACTAGACAAGATTCCTGAGGCATAGCATGACAGTCTAAGCAAAAATAAAAGCAAAAAAAGTATCCTAACTGTGGTGCATTGCAATTGCTTCATTGTCTTCTGATGTCTATCTTTTGTCTCAAGGTCTCTGACTAAGACTGATTTCACAGCAACTCTTAGGGACCTGTATACATGTCAGTCTGAACTCTGTGTAGTCCAGTACACGTTTTAATTCTGCGTTGTTAGACATACTAAAATGAGATTTTTATTTTGTTTTTTACCTTTACACCAGGAGCACCTGGAAAACCTGGAGAACCAGTTATGCCCAGTGGGCCCTATAAAAGATAGACACACAAAGCTCTAGTTCTGCAGTTTAGATCACACAGATTAGTATCTAATCACTCAGAAAATATGATTCTGGGATTTTTTTTAGCCATAAAACATTTATTCATAACAAAATCAAAATACCTATAAATATTGTTTTTCTAAGTGATATACACACATTTTATGGAATTGTGGTGTGGTATTTATTTCAATAATGTATTTGCTGACTTAGCAAATTTACAGCTCGATTCAGCTATTTATGCACAAATTGCAATGTACACAGTTGACTATTATAGCAATTGTTTTTCAATTTTTTTAAACAACAAATTATATCTTCTTTTCATATCTATACTACTGTAGTATAGTAATGAAAAGATATTTGTTAAACGATAATTTCTCTTACAGACGGTAGCAAAGGACAGTTTCAAGTCTTTTAAACTTAAAATAGTAACCTAGAAAAAGAGAAATACAAGCCACACCTACATTGAAACAATTGGGTTGATGAACAAGATTTTTGAGGTAAGCAACTTAACAAGTAAAAATATAATCAAAGGCTACGCAACTACATGCCCTGCTTTCTATTCTTCTGCCCCAAATTCACAAATTCATTTGCAAGCTTCAAAACACAGGTTTTGTATCATATTTTCAAGGCTCTATAGACAAAGACATACAGCAGAGACAGTTTACTGCTTGGATCTTTGTTCATAGATAGGCAGGTATTTCTGGAAAAGGAAGTTGAGGAAAGGCTGGGTTATATCACATCATGATACGTAATGCTGTGCAGAGGTACATCTTCAGCTCCCCAAAACAGTATAGCTCTTCCCAAATAGCATTATATCTTGAGATAGTCAATGCTGTATCTAAGGACTGACAGCTTGAGCAGACTAGTACTCATGTGGCTATGCTATTTCCAGTTCTAGAGCCAAATTCTTGGTACATTGCGCTGCAGAGTGTAGGCACACCTCATATGGCTGTGAGGTCATGAACTTTGGGCAGGGATACAAGGACCTGGGGCTGCATTACATGGTAGAGTGTCCAAACTCACTAGATAGCAATCTTCAAGTGTATACACTCAAATATATCTGTATGGTACGATGCAACCCTTGTTTTGCTAAACAGAAAGACTTCCAATTAAGGGCTTTAGATTAAATTTGTAAATTGTTTCCATTCTCATAATGCCTTTTGCGCTGAACAAGACATTCAACAGAAGACCTTTCTACTGTATTATAAACTCTCTGGAGGGCGTCACGCAGTGGTTATAAATGTTCACTGCAACACCGTTCCCAGATGATTCCTCTTTATCTTTTCCTGATTTTCTCTCTTTTTGTACAATATGACGCATACTGTGAAAAAATGTTCTATGTAAGAAAGCTCTGCTGACAAACTTAATAAGAACAATCTGTCCCACTGAGTATTACAGACAACATTTCTGCCATGACCTTGCACTGAATTTCTACAGAACTGATGTAACAGCTCACTAAGTAGGTTTCTGAAAATCTGTGTCCCAGTTTATTGGATCACAAATACACGCCTGCCAAATCTCTCTCCTGTTGCAGGAAGAATTCCAGAATTACGGTGTACCACTGCACTGACCCAAATAACAGTGCATTTCATTAACACTTCCTCCAATGAGAAACACACGCATTAAGTACCAGTATCTCCCTTGTGACGCTATATGGGATTTTTACCAAAAATGTTAGCCAACCCATTATCATGCCCAGTGTAGCGGAGCTCATATATTATGCCAAATAAAAATTTCAAGCTCCATGTAGAGTTTCATAGCTTGGGACACAGCTTTTTTTAAACTTTATAATTTGTTATCTAAGTTACCCTTCTTTCATGATACACTAAAAAGTTGAGTTTTGCAGCTTTTACACACTTACACTCGTTTTTTGAGCTTCTACTACAGTTAATTATTTCTTAATGAACTTTGTAATAAAACAGTCTGTTCATTAAGATGACACAGCTAAATGAATGTTTCTTAAGACTTTCTTCTTGCAGAGAATGGGTGCAAGTTCATTTGTCAACTTTGTATGTGAAAGAAGACAATATGCAATTATAAACTGTTTTATATCACCGTGCATATCTTTAACACACTTATCTCCCTACAATATGGACCCCACTTCATAAAAGCAGCAAAGCATCACCCCCCTCCAGGGAAGATGCTACAGCCTACTCCTCTGCAAATTAAAACCTTTAGATGAAGCAAACTACCAAGTATGATTTCTCGGAGGACAGCATTAAATCTATGGTGAGTAGAACCAGGAATGACTTTCAGATCATTCCAGGTGCACTTGCTGTTACCAGCAACCACCAACAATTTTTTGTACTTTTGGTAGTGTCGAAAAGCAAGTGGCAAACATAAGGTGAAAAAATAATGTGATTAAGAAACTTACCATTGGTCCTGGCTTCCCAGGCATACCATGCTGGCCACGTCCACCCTAGATATAAAAATGGACAAGAGGGAATATTTGTAAGAACTCTAACTAATTTTTTTAATTGTTTACTGTTAGCATTTGTGATGACAGCCATACATACTAAAGCAATCAAAGAAATGCTGGATTGCAGAGCCTTCCAAACACTGGCATGGAAAACTTCTGGAAGAAATTATGCTTCCCTTCCAGTAAAAATAGATTCCTCTGTTTTCAGAGAGGCCAGTATTTTGACAGTGTAATTGTAAGGAGCACATAAAAGTCATGGGGAGAAATGCCAGAAAAAACAACACTTGACACTGAACATAAAGGAACAGAAAGAAATTTCTACTCAAATATGATCTCATGTCAAGTCTAATCCCTCTTTTTGCTGAAAAGCAAAGTAATTTTTAAGATAAATGATAAGACTTAATTTAAATTGTCTAAATTTTCATTTTAAATTTTGTTCAAGACAAATTCAATACATATTACTTCTAATTCAGTAATTTTTGGTGGAAATAGCCTCATGAGAAATTTCACAGAAACAAAGAAGAAATTTTTGTATCACAGAAGAAAGTATTGTGAGAGTGTTTGGCCTCATGGGCAGCTCTGGTATCAGAAATTACCATACAGCTAACATTCTCCTTTTATAACTGTTTTTGACTTTTGAAATTTACAGTAAAGGTCTTACCCCACAAAGCTCTGCTCAATCCCTAACTTTCTTAAGGTACAGCAGAACTTAACATGGACCTGACCAGCAGTCACATGAATAAACATTTTCAGGCTCAGACATCTAAATTAGGTAAAGTAAGGGAAGAATTACAGACAAGCAAGACCCTACTTACAGGGGCACCCTGTGGTCCAATTCGACCTCTTTCTCCTGGCATTCCTCTAGGTCCCTTCAAGAGAGAACAAAAAGTGCATTATTTAGATCTCATCATGTCAGAATAACAAGAAGTGAAAAAACATTGTTCACTTAATTTTGTGAACACACAACTCTCTCTTCTTTTTGTTGCTTTTTACTTTTTCATTAAACATTCCTGACTTTTCCTTTGCTTCAAGTAAGTTTTGCACTGTATCGCTCTTTAGCAATTTTCTGCTCAGTCTTCTTTATTTGCTTTTAACAAGAACATGATTAGGTTCACTGAGACTACAAACACGGTAAGGGCACGGTAACAACTGTTACAGAATCAAGTTATATTTTTACCTCCTGCAGGTGTAGCTTATGTTGTCCTGTAGCAGGAAAGAAGTAGCAGCTTACGTAAATCCTTGCAGCCTCAAAGGCTTGCCCAGTGGAAGTTTAAGAGCCTGTAATCTCTCTTTTCCTGTTCCAACAGTATTTCTAGTTTTAAACACATTGGAATAAATTCTGTATATACTCACCAGGGTCAATAATGCAATCTCATTTACTATGGCTCATTCACAAACTAGGTTCCACTTCAGGGATATTACATTCTGCACGACACAAGATAGTGCTTCGCAGAGAGATGTCATTATCTGATATTAGAAGCACTGCTAAAAGTCGATTTTTGGCATGTTACACTCCTCACAAGTATTCAGTTGTCCAAAACCACATCTGAATGAAAACTACTCTGAGAAAAAGTTTCTCAGTTTCATTCCCATATCATGCATGCTTGTCCTCACCATAACTTCCAAAATCCTTTATCCGTGGTTTTTTTTAGCTAGTGTATTTCTGACATGAATTATTCCATTTCTATCTCAGAGCAACCTAATCCATTTTTTCTCATGTTGAAATCACTCCATATGAAGCATCAACAAGTTAAAAAAAAAAATATTGTCACCCTACACTTACATGAGTAGGTAAACAATCACAAAACCTACATCCAAGTTTCTGTTGAGCCTTCTGATTTATCTTTATTATCTATGTCTGTGAATTGTGAAGAGTAACAGCTTATAGTGGACCAAATGTGCTGTTAGTGTAATAGAAAACAAAGTCTTAATTAAGAGAAACTTCAGCTTCCTGACTTCTGTAATATCCAATGCACATGACACTCACTAGAGGACCCGTTGCACCCATGGCACCTGTTGGTCCAGATTCTCCCTAGAAATGAAAATGAAATGACACAATTAGAGGAAACGGGTTAGAAGAAAATGGAGTTACCTGTTTCATCCCCGTCCTCCATGCTTATATTAGACCTAAGAGGCAGATTTGCACAGTCACCTGTGTGCACCAAGGGCACTGTTCCCCAGGTTGACAGCAAATGCCATATTTACATGTTCTCAGTGAAGCAGATTTAACTCCTACCTGTTCTAGCTAACAGCCCACACCACCTACTGCACTGTTTCTACCAAGTCTCATGCTGTTGTTGCCTCCACAGAAAGTGGTAGGCAATCTCGGGAAAGAAATCTTTTCTTACACAAACTCTTCTTAAACCTACTCTACCAAAAATCACACTTCTTAAATAACATTTAAATTTCAATTTTGGAAGATTCATCTACTTTACTTCATTTACTACATTGTTAATCTAAAGGAATGGTTCTGTTCCACCTGCAATTACTGCCTATGCTAGGCCAAAACCGTTTCATCAGCAGCACTGATCAATGTGGAAAAGCATGAAAAAAAAGTGTTCTATGCTCTTTTAAAATAACTTTTAATCCATCTCGAAAGGATTGTCTCCATCTGGCTACCCTGTGTTACCACTGCTTTAAGCTGAAGTTGTAAGGGAGCTGCAGTACCAGTGAGGATCAAAAATTCTAAGATAATAAACTTGTTTGGTGAAAAATAGTTTGATAAAATATATTCTCTCTCCTCTCCAATTCCTGTTTCTTTTAAGCCAATCTCTAGTATGGTAATCCAAAAGAGGAGAGTCAGGCTTTAGTTATGCATTGCTTTATTTTATTAAAAAAATGCTAGAAAACTTTTTTTCTTCTCTCAGCTTGGTCACATAAAGCCAACAAGAACCACAAACTGGCCAAGTGGAAAACTGCAAGATGTGCATGAGTTCTTCGTTAACAGACTTTGCTGTCTTCATTACCACAGACAATTCACCTAGTGATACCTTCCAGGCCTAAAACTGAGCCCCACCTGAAATTGTGACTGGCACTATTGAATTCTCTTCCTGTATAAAGCCCAGTACATGTCATTGTATAGCAGTTTATATGGATCCAACAAGCAGTAAAAATGTGTAATTCCACATAGCCTCTCCACTCTGTGCAAGTAGCATTGACAGGAGAGGGTATAAAGCTGCATTCAAAAGATATACTATCTTTCATTATTTTGGTATTATAGAAAACATGCTTAAGCATTGAGTTCTTTGGGCAATGAAAATACCTTTGCTCCAGCTGCTCCAATTTCACCTTTGGGACCATCAAGTCCTTTCAATCCCTGTTAGAGTTACAAAAATATGGGGAAATTATATTTATATAAGCACACACACAGAGCATTCCTACTTGATACTACAATGTTAAGAATGGATCTGAGGTGGCAAGCACAAGAAAGGAGAAAAATAAAGAAAAAAACAGATGGAATAAAGTTTTTAAACATTTCCTAAATGGAAACCATTTGTACAAGGTACATTTCCTTGGATTTGGTTTCCTTTTTAAAACAAGAAGGTTTAAAAAAAATCCTGAAACAACAAGATGGAGGCTCTGAGCCATAGGAAACCCATTTATTCCTCCCCAAAGTAAAATTCTGGCCAGAAAACTTGGTCATTTGTAATAACTCCATGCTGCAAACATATCCACCTTTCAAGTTCCCCACCCTAATGTGAGACTTGCCAACAAAGTGAAAGAACTGTCAGGTTTGTGCCTCCTGAAGCTTGGCAGGGCTCATGCAAGCTCATTCCAGATTCCCAGATCATTTGAAAATAGAGTGAAGAAAGCACTAGAGAATATAATACAGAGGTCAGCTTGAAGGGGAATAGCGTTGATTTTCTGCAAGGCCCTCTTTCTCTCCAATGCCTGTGGTTCTGCCGCAATTGGCAGGACTAAGGAGTGTAGTCAAATTCACCACTAATATAAGAGAGCAGTACGAAGTAGAGTACCTTTACAGTGAAACTGCCTGGAAACATCATCTATAGGGAGAGGGAAAACTCTGTTTCTTACCCTGTGACCCTTGAGACCCGGGAGACCAGGAGCACCAGGAAAGCCTCGAGGCCCCTAAGTAGGAAAATAGAAAAAAACAACCAAAAAATGCTGATTTCTGTAGATAAACCTAGTGATAATGCTGCTAATAGTGAAGAGGGTAGCAGCATTAATATTAATACTCCTATCACTCTTTCACCTTTGTGACATAATATAGTGAGGCATAGCATTGGAGTGCGTCACAGATGATACAGCATAACAGGCTATGATGTTAGATAGTCTGAGCATTATGTACATTTTCACTCATATTAAAACCTTTACTGTTTACATCAGTGTACGATTAAACCTCAAACAGAAGTAAGGACTAGTGGTAGATCAAGTTTTGAAGCTTAATATGGAGAAACCTTAATTAAACAGAGATAAAAACTCAGAGCTATCCTTTAAAATAAAATAGAAACTGAGACCAAAATGAAAATTGTACGTGTTTGTTCAGAATATGTCAGTCAAGTAGCATGCTATTAAATCACATATAGTAATTACACCAAAGTTGCCTTGCACTTCGTTTCCTACCAAGTTTCCAAATTTCTCTTTCAGGAAAGACTAAGTAGGAAGGGAGCTAGGTCCTCATGCTAGAATATTGGTCGCATGAATTTATAATGGCAATCACATTAACACCTTCATACTCTCAAAAAACAACAATTCAGGAAACTGTTTAAACACATAATTTCTTCCTTTACGGTACCTCTGAACCAAAGTTCTCAAAAAGATTATAGCTCATCCAATCTTTTTTCATAGGTCTTTTGGCATAGCAAAAAATATATTATATTATAGAAAATGAAGCAGCATTGATATTCAGAGGAGTCAAAAAGAACATCTGAGATCTCAGCACTAGAGTGGAGAACTTCACATACAGACAAGCTGTTTCCTTGTTAGCTTCAAGGAACATAAGAAAGGTCCTTGCTTTCCCATAGTCACTTATATGGATAATATATGGATCACAAAGTTCAGTGGGCAATTACTCCACGGTTTGTGGACTCCTAGAAGGAAAATTCCTTATAAAGGTATGAAATTTTCTGAAAGGGATAAATTAGGTTGCTTGAAATTATTTGTACTCAATGAGTTCCTCGGTGAAGGATGATCTCTGTTGTCACACAAGGTCTTGCATGTAAATTTGAAATTGTACAAATTATGCTTGTTTAGACCATGTATCAGAGTATTCAATGGTGTTCTCTACAGTGTTATGCAACTGCAGCAAACTATTAATGAGAGTTTTTGTGTGTGTGCAGTTGCAGTACTACTTTCCTTCATTAGAAAGTCTTCTAAAAGATTATTTTACTGAGCAAAACAGCTTGATCTGAACAGAACAATACTCCACAGATAATATTTGCCTCAAGCAGCTCACAAAACATTGTCTTTGATCCATAAAACTTAGAAGGAAAACTTAGGAAACAACACTGCCTTGTTAAAAAAAAACATTTCTCTCTCCAAGAGATTGTACTTCCAGTTGCTAACAAAATTGCCAGGCAATAACTGGATGCTTAAAAACAAAAGAAGGCAGTTGGAGAGGTGACGTGTATCAGGTGACTTCAGTTCTGGGATTTATCTGTCCCCTTTTCAACCATGCTACAGCTGCCTTCTAGGTACAGAAACTTGACTGATGAAGGTAGAACTCTTAATATGGGCCAAAATTATATAAAATTATGTCATCTCATTATCAGATATACCTGTTTTCTTTTATCTCTAGAGTGAACCCTGACAATTATCCTCTGCAGTACAAGTACATATTATTTGGAAACCGCTTAATCATATATGCATATCGAATAAATATATTAAAATAAATTATATATCTCTCTGATACAAACCTTTCTTCCCCTGCCCTCAGACTCACTGTTTTAAAGGTAAACAGTGCCACCCCAACCTGACATCATTTTATACTCTCTGAGCACTTCCTGAACATGACTGTGAATGAACATGTGAAATACTAGGAAATGGAGTACAACTTGTATGTACTGTGGTCTGTTTTATGCACATTTCATCTATGAAGCAGTTGAAACATGCACCTGTGAAATGACCGTCAGGATTAACTTACAGACCTTTCAATCACCTGTTTGGTTCTGAGCTATCACACTGATCTGGATCATTAGCGTACGCTGACACAAGGACTTCAGAAATTGAATAGCAGAGTTTTGCACTCATTATTAAAAGAAATAGTGATGACATGAGCGTGATTATTTTTCTAAAAGGTAAATAATTATGCTCTTACTGGAGATCCTGGAAATCCAGGCTCACCGGATTGTCCTGGTCTACCAGGTTCACCCTAAGCAAATAAAAAAAAGAACACATTAAAATAGCAAATGTGAAAATTACCTTATCAGTCTTTCATTCAAACAAACCAGGACATTCATATCAGGATTATAAATCTTCTCCTTATTGTAAAAGTTTCAATGATATAAATCAGCTGCACACATGACCAACAACATGCCTTTGACACATTAACTTTTAAAAAGGTTTTAACAAAGAGTTGTGGCAACTGACGACTGAGTCCAAAATGCACCTCAGCAACACAAGATGGTGCTGCAACGTAGATTTCCTGTGAATGAACGAGGCAACCTTTTGTCATCCTCACGCAAAGTCAAATTACTATAATTTTCCATGGGAACTGCAATCTAAAACTGCCTGCATTGTAGCTTGTTACTTCTCTTTCCGTTCCTAATGTTTTAAAATGTGTATAATTTCATTCTAGGTCAGTGACTATTTTCTGTGTGATAAAATAGGAAAGAAAATATGGTAGACTCAAATAAGTATATTTTGAAGGTTACTCAAGTCCTCCAGAGTCACAACCAAACATTCCTTTATAAGCATCAATCAGTTCAAATACATTTAGGACTCTGGGCTGCAGGAATATGAAAGGCTTCAGAAAAATAGTTTCTGGACAGAGAGAAGGTAAAGTGCTTCACAAATGCAATTAAAGAAACTCATCCATACATTGGAAACGGAGGAAGTTCTTAAAGCAGTATCAAGATTTGGTGTCACTGCACTGACAGTTAACTGTTTCCAAAGATCCTTAAAACTCTTTGTACAGTTTAATGGGAAAGCAGCCATTACACAAGCTATGGTAATTTTTATACTAAACTATCCGGCATCTGCAGTTTTCAACTCATTGCCAAGTTATAAATTACAACTCAGATGGATTTAACGTGCTTTGCAAACAAATAATAAACATCTATCAGTAAATTCTTAGGCTATTGTTGTGCAGTACACATATACTTATGCAACATGTATAATACATACATCTTATATATATGTGTACATGCAGGCATAGTCTCATAAAATCAGTTATGAATATAATAAATTATTAAGGAGTTACAAAAAATTAAATACTTAAATTTTATTGTCCAGATCCAGGTGTATGTTATCATTACAGTTGTTATAACTCATCGTGCAATCCAAAAAAGAGGAGATGCCTCCAGTTGTCCCCTCCTAACTGTGGTATATCATTATGTTTGGTTTCAAGAAAGAGATCACAGATGAATAACTGGCTGAGCCAAGAAATAATAAAGAGCCAGTGCTTAAACGTTAGATATGACAGTGACATGTAAGGAAAAGAAAGGGGGGTTTTGAAAAGGGTTGCTAAGTTTTATAGTTATGACACTACACTTAACAAGGAGTATGATTACAAAGAAAAGTAAATAGATAAAAGTAGTTACAACAGGCACATCTGCTGGTTAGTCACTGTCTCAAAGATGCCAATATTTGTTTTATTAAAAATAAAACAAGATACGGAGAATAACAAACTTACATCTTCACCAGGTTTGCCTGGAGGTCCCTCTGGTCCACGAGAACCAACTGGACCCTAAGAAATAAATATATTCGTTCAGAAGTCAATTTAGCCATCACTAAAATATCTATTTGCTCATTTCAAAGTCTGTTTTTATAAAAACAGATGTAAAAACAGATTTTTTTTTTATGCCTAAGCACATTTGCTTAATTTTGTGGTGCTCTTTCTAACCATCCTGCATTGCATTATATAAGAATATAGGATGGATTCTTTAGGAGAAAAAACCCAAAACATTAAAAATCACAGTTGCCGTTGTTCCAAATTTCTGGTTCTTGCTTTTACTTTTGAATCATTTTATCACCTACAAAAAAAAAAAAAAAAAAATTCTTTTCATCATCCTTTGTGCAAGCTACACTATCAGGCATGGTTTTACCAGGGCTTAACTATCCTCAGGTCTGTGCTAGAAAAGTAATAATGATTCTTCATATTATAATCATTATTATGCACGTTCAAAACAATTCAAATTCCCTGATTCAGGACAACATGCTTTGAACACCACGACTCCTGACGGAAGTTACTTAATAGCTTTGGCTGAGACAACACACGCAAAAAAATCTCCTGTGAAGTAAGGAGGTATAATATATTGCTTGCAATTTTATTGTAGAAACATTTGTATTTATTGGTCTTACCATAGGTCCTGGATCCCCAGGTTCACCAGGTGGGCCTGTGGGGCCAGCACCACCCTAAAATTAAGCAAAGATGAATACAGTGACAAATTCCAAAAAGTAAAAATATAAGGATATAAATTAAAATCCATTAATAGGAAAATCAGAGCCCATGGGACAGTCTGGATTTTAATTCAGAACCAGCTCACATTGCAAAATGAGTGAATGTTGGATACTAGAATCCTTCAAGCTTTAGGTAAGTCCTGTGCCACACACAAATCGCACTGGAAACTTAACACCATGCCAATGCTGAAACAAGAACAGTCACCATTTTCATTGCTGTGCCTTCATTAAAAAAAATGTGTGTTGGGTTAAGGGCTTGTTGAAGGGCTAAGAAATTAACTCAAAAAGAACAATTTACGTGTATAGAGTACATCTGGAGCAGAGCTCTTGAGATCAGCACGTTTAAATTCACCTCCAAAGATGCCTTCATCCATGCAACATTGAAGACGGACATTGCCTCAGAGATGCACACACACCAGTTATGATGTGCATCTCTGGCCAATTATCTTAAATCCCCTGAGGTGAAGAACTTACTTGTTTTCCTTGGAGACCTTGAGGACCTCTTGGACCCACTGGACCCTATTGAAAACATAACGTGTTACACACTGGGAAAACACCCTTCCCCAAGTAACATTCATCCTACAAAGACAGCAAAATGGCATGATAGTGACCTCCAGGATAACATTTCTATGGTCAAACCCTCTGAAAGGCTTTTACTCAGGAGAGTGATGTTATGAAATGTGAAAGTACATAGAATGGAAATCTTCAAACTCAAAAAGCCACAGCAGTGTAAATTCATTAGCAGTTGAAAATATGGGCTTGTTTGCTTTCTGGAACCTTACTGGAATCAGTCTCTGGAATCAGTCAGAATAACTGGGTTGCCTGCATAGCTGCACTGAAAAAAATGTAATAACAGAATAGAGTTGGGGGGAATAGTCTTCCCTTGAAGGGAATCTCATTACTCAGATTAATCTCATAATGGAATCCATGACAAAATAAATTCATGCTGCTGTTCTCAGACGTGAGCAGCAACAAGCAGCAATGGAAGGATGTATTTTCATGAATCATAGAAACCACTGTAACAGCTTCCAAACAGTTGTGGTTTGTTGCAAAAATTTCAGATTTCCCCTTTAAAAGTTTCATGGGATTTTTTAGGAAAAATCTTGTATTTAATTGTAATTCATAGAATGAAGTAAACATAATCTTGTCTGAAAGTATTTCTCTTGCTTCTAGCAATACAAAAATATCTATAGCAGACAGTAACTTGCATTTTGACAGAGGGTCAAGATTTATGTCTTTTACACACAACTCATTAATTTTTACTAATTTTTACAAAGACAATGTAGAAGAGTAATGGGCCATTTAAAAATTCTAACAAAATTTAAAACCAAAACAAAAAAAACAATGGTTCAGTGAATGACTGTCAGTTTACAAGGAAAGGAAAAAAAGGATATCACAGAACACAATGAATCAATCCAAAGACAGTAAGTAAGCTCCAGCTGACTTTAGTAGACTTTGTGTAAGGCCTTAGAGAGACCTAGATATTAAAAAATACCTTAAAAGAGATATCAATATTAAAACAAATCATATTTGAGAATGACAAAAAAAAGAGGCAGTACAAGAGATGTAATGTTTTAAGACAAATTGAGTGAAAGGATTAAGGAAAATGATGGAGGGCAACAAAGTATGTAGGACAAGCTTGTGGAACAAATCATTTTATGTGCACACAGCAAATTCACTGAAGAGACACATTCATAAAAAAGGAAAGTTCTTTGAAGAAATCACCGCGAAAGTTAATCCTGAGGCAAAACACCAGATTATCTTTAGAACCTTTAAAATTGTGTTGAAACTGAGTTTGAAGGTTACTAGTTAGGACGTGGAGGGATAAGATTCAGGTAGGCAAACTCATGGACAGCACAATCACTAAAGGATGGATTCCTTAGGAGCGAATGTCAAAAACAACAGCAAAGAGGGTAGCAGGATCTTCAAGATATCACAATGTGATAAATACATGTAGTGAAAAGTTATAATATCCCAAAACAACCCCAAGAGTTCTAGCAGAGACAGCTTAGGGTGGTGAAAAAGCTTTCACAGACGGTAAAAATTTCAGTGTTACCATTAAGTCTGTGGTGCACTAAAAGTAAAGGGCATGTCTCAACAGTGAGAGATGTCAATGACAAAACTGGACACACTGGAGAAATAGAATGTCTGTCTTAAAATAATAAAGCACAGCTTTCAGTTAAGAGCTGGTTTCAGACATAATTTTTCAAATTACTACAAAAAATAACTTTTTGATATCACAATGTGAAAAGAAGCCTTCAAAGTTACATATTTGTTTATTCTGCTTTGCATTATATCTGACACTTTCAGTTACCCTGCAGTGACCCAAGATATGAGAAAATCAGAAGGTTTTTTTTTTCCTGTACCTTACTGTTAGTAGCTGCTATATTTCAAAAGGAAGGAAGGAAGACAACAAGAAGGCTACTGATGGGGAAAAAAAGCTTTCACTCTAACAGAAGGATATTTTTTCTTTTTTTTCCAGGTACTGTGCAAAACTACACTAGACTATACCGTACACGCAGGTTCTAGAGGCATAGGAAGTTGAAGAGGATGAATTCCCCTTGGGGTTTTTGTATATGCACTCCACTTCCACCCTGTTCTACAGCACAGGGCTAATCTGGTCTTACCACTGCACCAGGCATCAGTCCCATCTGACTACCAAGTCCAGACTTCTCATCCAGTCCTGCCATCTGAGCTGAAAACGGCTGGAAAAATAAGGAGTGATTTTAGCTGTCAGTCATTTTGATGGTTCATAAGGCAAAAATCCATGTAACTGCATCTTCATTATTTACATTGGCTTTGCAGAGCTAACAACTAAATTCTTGTTTTAACCATTACAATAAAAGTTTTATTTCCTGTAAATCTGAGGTGGTTTAAGGCTTCAAAGACCACTCAAATGCATCACATTGTTGCCTCCACTTTAATATTAAACAAATGGGAAAATGACCTAAAAAGAAGAAAGCCTTCTGTGAAATTCATAAGATTTCTTTCACTACCTTCAAATTTAAATCACATCTTAACTTCACCTGCAATATTCCTTTATGTTGTCTAAGCCTTTATTTTGTTTTCACTTACTGTGCTTCAAGTTCAGAAATATCTGCAGTTAAATGGAAATGTAGCTGGTTTTATGACTGCAAATTAGTATTTTTAAGCATGTTGCCCTTATCCAGCAAAGTTTGAAGGCCACTGCTGTTCACGCCAATTCACAGAGCCAAACGAGTTAGAGGAAGAAGAATCTTCAGTGCCCTCCTTCTTCTGCAAGCACATTGTTGAAATCAACAGTTTTATTTTGCTTCATTCAGAGCCAGATCCTCGCTTGTGGCAGGCCAGAGCTTACAGCAGCCGAGAAGCAGCAACCGCAGAAATGTGCATTCAAGTATTCCAGGATTTACAGTTTGTTCTGCATCAGGTTGGTCCCCAAACACATTTTCCGCAAGGCTGGAGATTGCCTAACTTCAAAGACAGGAATATAAACCAAAAATGTCCTAGATCTCTGGACACACCTATTCTTTCTTATTTTCTATGGAAACCTATGAAAGATGGTGGTCTTGTGACTCTAAGGGATTCCTCTGTGCTGAAAATATTTACTTGGGCTGAATCTGCTGGATTCAGGACTATTTGGAAAGGTGGTTAAGTCAAGAAATGCTGCCCAATCTTGCAAGCCATTGGCCTAACATGAATATTTCAGCTTATTGTCAGTATAACTACTGTTTTCAGTATCATTCCAGGAACAATGGAGTGAGAAATCAAAACAGGTATCTTCCAAACAGCAATAAATGTGTAACTGAGTATACTTGAGAAATTCAAATATGTATTTCATTATCAATCATAATTAGTGTTTGATAGAATTGGGGGACAGGGGCAGGTGGGGAGAAAAAAAAAAGTCTTCAGAACACCTTGTCTGTACCTATGGCTGGTTAGCACTGCTTTTCACAAACAATTCCTTACTTATCTTCTCAGTGTTGGTCTGAACAATTCCAGCAAGAAGTATACTTAACCACATTTTAATTTCTCTGATTAGTTCTTCTGTTATTTATCATTCATCTTGGCTAGATTGCTTGGGTTTAAGTCAGGTGCAAGTAACGGAACCCTACTGAGGGTTTTAGATTTGCGCACCTTGGCTTTTCTAGATGCTAAAACCCATTGCAAAAAGAGAGTCCTTTCTGAGGCTTCTCACATTTAACTTGCCCCAATTTTTGGCAGAACTTGAACTGCCGCTAGGTGCAGCTGCTGTCCCTCAAGACTGGGAGACAGGAACTGTGGGCAGAGCATTCTGCATTCACTGAAGCAAAGAAAAGTTACTGTTTGTATCATGTGGATCTGGCGCAACACTTACTTCACTTTCTACTAAAGTAAATGTAACACTTACCCTGCTTAGTCCATCTGGTCCTGGGTGGGTAGGATGCCCTGGAGGACCAGGGTCACCAGGCTGGCCAGGGATACCAGGTTCACCGTCAATCCCTTGAGGACCACGAGGACCCTAGAAAGAAAAAAAAGAAATGCCAACAGTGTGCAAAGGTATTCATTAAAATTATTGTAACTGGCAAACAACTGCCTCGGTTTGTGATAAATCTGTATTTCTACAGAAAGATCTCAAACAAACAACATCCCTCAAGACATGTTCCTACCTTCAGATCAAAAGCACTAGCTTAAATTAGTCACGAATCCAACACACAAGTAAACTGCAGTAATTTCTCTCAGAGGCTCTCTTAGAAACTTCCTATCACTCCACACTAGAGTACTATTCTTGAAAAACTATTTGGCTATGCACACAATATAGAATAGCATGAATTTATTTCTAAAATACATATAGCTCAGACTGGTGTACATATGCATGCTTAGGAAACTCCAGTGTAAGGCTGGATTTTTACAGCCTCCTGACATCATGAATGGTTTAGACAGCTCATACTGTTGCTGAATTCTCAACATAGTTACACTGCCAAAAATGCAGAGTAAGTCCCTTGGTGTCAATGTTACCTTGACAAATATTTGCAGAATAGGCTGGGAGGCCATCCCATATTGATCATACACTTTTGATTTCTAAACTGCATTCATCATGTGTCAGAACCAAAAATACTGAAGCCACTAATAAAGCATTAGTAGAACAAAATCAATAGCAACAAGGCCAATAAAGATATACTTCAGTCCTAAGTACAGATTTTAAAGCGCTTGTCATTATTGCCTCCTTCATTAGAATATAAATGCTTGACTACGGCAAGGAAAAATTTTATGCTGTATAAAGACCTCTTCATTTTAAGGATCCTTAAACATAAAACTTGGGAAGCCTGGCTCAGTGAGTCATCTTTACAAACACAATTATAATCAGACAGATTGCTTATATTTCCATTAAATGAGGACTATGCTGCTTCGCAGTCTGTGACATACTTCAGTGGAATTTTTTTCTGAACTAGTATGGTTTGCACGTTAAAGAAAAAGCATTCCCTTCCGAAAAGACTACACTGGGACAGTGCTGACAACAGGGTTCCTGGAAACTCCCAGTGAATGAGCTAATTCTTTTAATTCTTGATCTACCTTTATGGTCTGAAATTCCTATAAGCCCAGCAATCAGGGCAAAATCTTTTTCTTATCAGACATGCATGTACACATACACCCCTACACACAGAATGAGTTGTGAGTAGATGGTATTCTGAAACAAATGAGAAGATTTGTGCATGCTGGATGGAAGCAGAAAGTTCTAGCAGAAAACTTTATTATTTAATATTTCTGTTATAAACAGAAGTACACAATGCCAAACCTAAAAGTGCATACTGCCCAAAGGAGGAAAAGAATGAGTTATTATTTCTTGTGTTCTGAAAATAAAAAGAAAACGAAGTTAAGCATTAGAGGAAAAAAACCACAGTTGGCCTTAAAGAATTAAGCAAGTTTCTATACAATGACTACTGATTTTCAATATCCAAACCAGGACACCTTAACAAAATCTGATATAAAAAAAGGTCTTTTTTTCCATTTCTTTTAAGGAAAGAACCTACTTTTTAGTCACCAAAAATCAACCTGCTTCAAGAGCAGCTGCAATCCCCTACCCTGAAACCCAAAAAGTCCCCAAAAAGAATGTTTGTATTTGGAGGTGGCAACTAACCAGTGGTATAAAACCAATGTTTGGGGTTTTTTTTTAAGAAAATCTCGATCATAAATAATATCAAATAAATAAATGTATCTGTTTATGTGTATATTTAAACAAAGCGCTTTCATTTTCTTTCACTAGCTCAAGGTCAGCGAGGCTTAAAAAAAAGAAAAAAAAAAATCTCACAGAGGCCACGAGGTGGCACCGTTTAAACACGCAAGTGGCTCATTCCGGCCCACTGCTGCTGTGGTTCGGGAAACTATTACAGGTTCTGCCTGTAACGGAATAAAAGGAAATGCAGATCATGGTAGAACGCTCTCAAACTACTATCTATTTTAACTGCTATTACAATTGAGTGTAAATCCGTATTGAAACAAAACATATCAATAATTCCGAGCTTATTTTCTGTCTTCAAAAGATCATTTGTAAACACCTGAAGTTCTATCAGGCTCCAAAAACTTGCCCTCCCCAGATGCATTTTGCAAATACAAACATGCTATTCCCTAGCTGTTTCTCTCTCTTTGTTACACTAACAAAGAATTTGAAATAAAAATACGCTAATACTCCTGAATTCACTTTACAGCCAAGGGTCTTGCTTTTGTAAAAAGCAGAGATCTATAGCAAGGTTGAGCTCCTTCCACTCACGGGTGGAAGGAGCACATTTAAAGAACAAAAAAGAAAAAAAAAATCCAAAGAAAGAAACTAAAGGCTTTGAAATGTGCTTAGGATTTTGTACTATCACCAGTCAGTAATATATTCATCCAGAGTAATTTTATAAAGGGTGTCTATACAAGGCTACCTGCTCCATGAGGTATTTTAAACAAAGTGCAAACAATGTGCAGAGAGGTTTTCATAATGCATACTGCAGGTGCGAGGTAACAATCACAGGATCCTTTAGGTTAGAAAAGACCCTTAAGATCAGGGAGTCCAACCATAAACCTAACACTCCCAAGTCCACCTCTAAACCATGTCCCTAAGCGCCACGTCTACACATCTTCTAAACATCTGCAGGGATGGTGACTCCACCACTTCCCTGGGCAGCCTGTTCCAGTGCTTGACAACCCTTTCAAGGAAGAAAGTATAAATAAAAAATCCTGCACTTGCAGTCATTGCATAACTAAAGCAGTGCTCTTTGGTCTCAGACTTACACTCTGACATACACAGAGCCCACCAGAACCTTTGATGTAACATTTTCATAGGAGAGGACTCAAAACTATTTACAGCCTTTTGGTATTTTAGGTGCTTCTAGCCACCACTCTGTAGAAACATTCAAGGGGTGCATGGCACAGAATCAGAAATTATTTAGCATCTCATTGATAATACTGTACATCAGGAAAGCACTTCAGACATCTCTATAAACAGAGTCAAGATTCCTCTGTGCACCACAAGATTTCACAATTACTCCCAGAATTTTTTTAAGCATCTTGATACTCATTCAACAGACAAATGTCTTACAGTGATCTAGAGAGCAGCTGTGGCTTGGCATCCATCTCAGAGAGGCTACACACTTACTCCACTACTTTAGAAGTGGTGTCATTACCATCTATGGACAACAGGCACACACCGGACAAACAGCACAAAGGAGACAGTTTTAGGCCCATGCCTAAACTCAGTATTGGCCTGCTCTCTCCTGAGGGACAGGAAAATATCCACACAGAAACTACACTGATACAACTCTAGAATCTGGTTTTAGCAGTTTCTGCTCTTTGACCTAGCTTTTTCAACAGAAACATGTCATCTTTGGTATTTTCAGCACTCCCTTTTGGCCTTTCTGTGGTTCTCCACATGCAGACACTGAAATTCACTTATGAAGTCTTTATTTCCACTGAGCAATCTTGATTATATTATTCACCAACATACCAACATATGTAGTCACATATTAACTCCTGCTAACTTCCTGAGCTTTGTCTCTTCTGAAATACTCAAAGCCACACAGTTCATACCGCTTCTGATGCACAGTAAAACTTAACCAGTAAAAAGTCAGCGAGTTCTTAAACAGATGAACGTGATGTTCTAGTTTTGTTCTTTTCTTTTTTTTTTTTTAATCCTGGAGAAAGCCATACTCTGAGGCACTACTTTGGGTAACTGTTGAGAAAGTACGGCTTTTAGTGGAAATACTGCTAAACCTCTGTCAATTATCTCAAAACATGCAGGTTTCAACCGACCCAGAGAATGGTGAGATGTAAACTTTTTTCTGTTCTTTGCCTGATTCTTGGAAAATATGAGGAAAGCTCTAGTAACTCCAGAAGACATGGAGACAGTTTAAATTCATCTAACCTTTTGAGGTTAGTCCAGTACTTAATTTCTGAGATATTTAGTAACTTACAGGTCTGCCTTTTGGTCCTCGTTCTCCTCGTGGTCCTTGTGAGCCTGGAGGTCCCTAAAAGAAAGATTAGAAATTTTAAGTACCTTTTAAACTAGCCAACTATTAATAAAGCTCTGAAAATATGAAACGCAATGCTTATTTGAAAATTAATTTGTGGTTCTTTTTTTTTTCCACGTGATCATAAAGAAAACAGTTACAATCATTGAGTATTCAATATTTCTTCTCACTTGTACATTGCCTGAAGGGAGCAGAACCAGAATGCATGGATCTACAAAATGGTTTCACCTCTCACATGCTCCACAGGCTCTTAATGCAGAAATGTACAGGTTTGAGACACCCATCCAGAACTGCTCTCTGCTTAGCCACAGCCAAGGAGCACACTGCATCTCCTTCTACTCCTGCTAGATCCCTGCTAGAAAAGCATTCCCCAGAACCAACCTTGCGCAAAGGTCCTCAGACATACATGTACTACAAATACACATCCATTCACTTAGGGCACGGGCTGACCTGACACTAGTAAAAAAATCCCATAATCTTGTTGCCAGCGGCTTTGTAGACAATACCCACCTACAAGCACAGAAGAGTCCTCCTTCACATCATCCTCACAATACAAAAGAAAAGTGGCAGAAAGAGAAAATGCTATCGTCAGAGAAACAGAAGTTCAAAAAGTACTCACGGCTGGTCCTGGGCGGCCTCGTATTCCTGAAACCTAAAGAAGGCAATATAAATTGAAGCTACCACACAACATTATGGCTATACCTGTCATGACTGTCTTACAGAAAATTAGTTATTGAAAAGTAAATAGCGAGAGAGAAAATTAAAGTACCACACAAGTTGTAAGGCTTTTTGAAAAAAGAAAAAAAAAAAAATTCACTGGTTATCTTTTTCCAGTTTGAAGTCTAAAAAGACAATAATATAATATAAACAAAATCTTGGAAATAGCATTATTCTAAAAAAGATGAAATAAATAAGTGAATTGCAATGATTTAGTCTCAACTTATCAATTATTTTGTCTTCATGCTAGAAAGCGATAAAAAAAGATAGAAAGTGACAATTTATTTCACCAGTTTTCTCAAGTGTCTCTATACTTTCCAGACACATTTTGCCTCCACAAAATTCTAACTGCAATAATAAAGACTATGACAGATTTAACTTAATAAGGTTTTTTCCCAAAATGCAATTGACAGGAATTTCTAATGTAACATATGTGAAACAATGTAATTAATTCCATTCCTTTCATTCCTAGGCTGTACATTTTTGTTGTATTTCCTTAATTACTGCCATTCTGCTTTAAAGCACTAAAACACACACTTCTAGGGTGTGCTGATAAATGAAGGAAAAAAAATGGACTTACAGGTGGCACTATTCCAGGTTCTCCTTTTTGTCCCTGTAGGAAAAAGATAGAAAAATATCAGATGGTAAAAACCAAGTGAAAGTGCAATTAACAGTACCAGTTTCACCAATACCACTCCTATGACTGTGACAAATGCTAAGACTTCTCCAAGCGTACAACTGAGACCAAGTACCTGTAATAGCTTTTATGACCAAAGGAAGGCTATAAATTAACAGACCAGCTCCATAACAAACTGGCTGAAATAAGAGTCAAACTAAAAAATTACCATGATATTTAAGTACTAGAAAACATGTTATAGTTATGTTATTGGATGATTTGATTCATAGGAAATGCAGAGCCCAAAGCAGCATTCAGATTCCATTTCTTCAAGTTATTAAATTAAAATTCATATCATTAAACCTATGGACATAGAAAACCTGCATGTCCATCTGCTTCGTAGGGACGGAATACAAAATGTATCGCATAGCTTCAGAGTGAAAGATCCAGTATTTGCCCTTCGACTTTTCATTGAGCTGAACGTGTTGATAATGATTACGTTACATAAAATAAGTGGGATCAGACCTATCGGTGGTAACCGTTTTATTAAGGAAAACCAAAGGACTTTGTAAAGATAAAAAATTTCCTGCCTTGTTTATCACATAATAATAAGCTGATCACAGTCCTTTTACTTCCATAAACCATCTCTGCATCAAGAGCTACGTGGGTTTAGTGAGTGTACATACTTGATCACCTAAAAATTATTTCAATTATTTCTTGTAGCTGCTTACTATCTCAGAAGCTCATTTATCAGAATGTATTTTAATTTCTCTTGTAAGAATAGATCTTCTCTTTGTTTAATTTACATACTATGAGAGATGCTGCCCACAGAAGTGTGGCTCTGTGCAAGAACACATCATCCCAGTTCTTCATCAGTGCCTGGACCAGCTTCCCTGTTGAGTACTCAGGATCTGGCAGACCCACCTGCTGTAAGGGACCCTCACAAGTACACAGGTAATGTTTGCCAGTGTTTCACTTAGCATTGACTTGAACATGGCCATGATGTTATGCAAGCTGCCTTGGGCAGCCTGAATTATTACCACAGTGAAAGTAGAAAGGATGCCAAAAAACTGTTTTCAGCACAGTTTCATACATTTAAATACGGCTGAGGAGTATTTTTGTATTTGTGCAATCCTCCAGTAATTTATACAAAACCCCAGTTATTCATGGGCAAAAATATGAAATAATGAAATATAACAGTAAATGTAAGAAAACCAAAATTCTTATTAAAAACACTATTTAGATCAAAAAGCAGCGTGAAACGTTTTTTAAAACTTGAATTTTTAAGTGCAACTTTGCGTTAGAGTTCATCACATCAATGCTGTGGGGTACCAGCTGGAGGACAGAGTAGTTTTGGGGCAAGTTTGTTGACCCTAGCTATTCAACAGTGTTACTTAGGTTCCTGTAAATACACCTGACCTCAAGTGTAGCCATAGGCAAGATGAGCTGCAAAGTTGACATAGCAGCCGTGTGTGGTATATAATCAGCCACTGAGCCACACCTCAGTGTTGCAGTAGTGCAACAGCTATCTTGCGATTGATACCTGAATTAGGTATAGGTCAAGGCTAACAGAAGGACAGCTAGACAAGATGCAGTAACACCTTGCACCGTAATACACACATGCTTCCTGCACAAAGTTTTAACAATTCCAGCAGGAACAGTTAAAGAGAGGTTGTGCTACCTACTGCACACTAGGCAGCTAAGCCTCAATAAAAAACAAACTAAAAGTTTTAATAGTTTGGCTTCTAACAACCTAGTGCTCCCTTCCCTCACTTTGTGGCACTGCTAGCGATGAAACAACAAAACTACTCAACAAAACTGGAATTCCTTTGATGTAGGCAGCAGGGATTTTCAGTTAAGGGATTCTCTATATTATGACCAGGATTTTTGCCTGCATCCCAGCAATTTTTTCTATGTGGACTGCAATCTCCCTAGCCACTAAGGAAGACCAAGAGGAAAGAATTAAGTGTTTTTAACAGAGCTTATATTTAGTTTCTCTGAAGTGCTTCAAGGAGATGCAAGAGATTCTTCGAACAGTTGTAATACACAAAAAAAAAAAAAAAAAAAAAAAGAGCGTAAAGGAAATCTTACCTTTCTTCCTCTACCTATTAAAAAGGACAACAGAAGAAAAGAGAAAAAATTAATGTTTTTACTCAGAGACAGAACACTGTAAAGAGTTGATTGCAAGTGTTACAGCTAGAATCATCCCCGATCCTGGATGCACAGAAGATGGCATACTGCCTACAGGAAGCTGGGGAAGTTCCCAGGGACATGCATACACCATCGTTCAGGTGTGAGGAATCAGAACAGTTTGCAATGATGTTCCCCGATTCTCAGCCTTTTTAAGCATTGCACAGAATAAGAAAAAGCACTGTAGGAAAGCAGAGTATCTTGTGGAGAATTCTCAGAAGCTGGCCTAATGATTGACAGTGAAGTCAAAGGAAGTTTTATTACTGACTTCAATACAACCAATGTTGATGGATCCACAATATATTACATGGTATTTTTCAAAAGACAGAGCTGACTGAGGGATTTTTGACTTTTTCTTGTTTGAAAAGTACCTGCAATGTCACATGCCTAAATTCAGAGTCGTATAGCCACACTCATATCCATAAAAATCCTTCAGAGGAATATTTTATTAATATCTTGAATAACAGTATGGAGTTCTGGAACATATCCATACTGCTTTTATATTTGTTTGGTGTACTTTGTTGGCATTGGCCTAATGCCTCCCACAACACAGCAGGATGCACCATCTATTTATTAATGCTTGCCACATCTTGCTCCATTGCTCAATTACACAAGTCCCTACTACGTGCTCTTTACCGCTACTTTGTTCTATATTAAGCTAATCAACAGCAGTTCTCTCTCCTGAAGAAATCTATTTAATTACTATATATATATAGAATGTAGTTCAAATAACGTAATACACAGTACTAATGAGCATTAATTGCAAGTTAAAAGATTTTCTTTTAGGAACATTGAGGGAGGACTGCTTCATCCAAGTTTCTCCAGGAAGAAGAAACGGCCTGGAAAAGACACCATCTTTAAGGTATATCACAGAAAGTATGCAGACAGCAAGTTAATAATATTTCATGCTTATTTTTTTTCTTTCGTCTCACAAAAGGATCACATGTCCATGTTTCCACTTTGGGGAAACACTTCATACTGTTTACATGTTACTGTTTACATATAATGTTTACATTTATTCATCTATTGGAAGGGCCTTGAATTGAGCATTTTATTAAAGCATACACTTATTTGTAATATAAAGTTATATAATATTTACATAATAAATATATCTTGAT
>NW_010522301.1:0-13983 GCF_000687285.1 Phaethon lepturus
TGGAGGGGCGGGGAAGGCAGGGAGAGTGAGAAAGGGGAGGTAAAGAGTCCTAGGTCTTTTTGGATAAAGAGAAATTTCAATGCAAGTTCAGAATACCTGGCAAGTTAAGTCTACTTGTCTGATTTATTAATATTTTGAAGCGTATAGCAAGAGATTTGCACAACTTTGTATCAGTCTCTCCTCAGCTAACCAAACATGTTTTTAATGGGCAGTAATTACTTTATCTTTGACCTTTGTTTAAAGCCCTCCCCTCAGTACATTTAATTTTTTTTTTCTTCAAAAGACTTTCAAGAATTACATTCAAAATTTTGCTCTAAAAATACACCTAAAGAAATTGGTGAATCATTTGCTTTGAAATAGTACCTGCAATAAAGTAACAATCCTTCCCATTCTCTCACTGGCCAGGTAGGTACTTAAGAAATGTAGAGTTATACTGAATCTGTTTGACTTTCCAAATCTTTTAGCTACATTTCTCTCCAATATATAACTGTAATTCTTAGATGCTGGATAATGCACAGGTTTGGTATTACAGCATCAAAAACTCCCTTTGAAGTGCAAAGGGTTATTTGTAAAGCCTCGGTGATGAAGCACTGTATCAAAGCATATGGAGTGACAAAACTAAGAGAAATTTAAATTTTACTTTTCCTATAGAAAGAAAGTAAACTGCCAAGAGGAATAGAAAACAAACATGACTACCTGCAGTATATTCTGTACAAGGATAATATAAAAGGTCTCATATTTTGATATGCCTTTCTTGTGATCTGTGCCTTGATCTCAAATAATAGATCAATCTACTAAGAGTAACAGATACCCTAAATTTACATATCTGTCTGAATATTCATGTGACATGCATTTAAAAGGCATTCAGCTCCAAAGGCTTCACTATGTGTCTCTGTAAATGCTACCTGATACTTTGCATTTCTGTGAATGTTTCTGAATTAAGCAGATAACACCTATTTCCAGCTTTCTAATTTGTCGTAGTAGGAGCTGCAAGAAAAGCTAAAAAAAAAAAAAAAAAAAAAAAAAATTCCGCAGCTAAGCCGCATGGCCTGAAGCTATTATATAAAGCTTCCAAATCTAAACACTGTACTAAGATCAATCCTCTAAAAGAATAAAGAATTAGGTAATTCTTTTTTTATTATTTTATTGAATCTGAGCTGTTTCAGTGTCATTCCACCTGTAGTCTTTTACAAATTTTCTCTGAAGCTACTTAAAACAAGGCCAGAGTATCAAAGGCAAGCTGCCACAAGTTCAAACTCAGCAAAAGCTGGCATTGCAGAACTAAGATGAAACCAGGGAACCATGTCTCAGAACACAGGCTATTGATATACACCACTGTTAACTGGAGTTTGTAAAACTTATCATTTCATAGAGTTTAAGGTCAGAAGGGATTATTTCATTTAATCCAACCTCTTTTATATCACAGGCCTTTATGGTTCACACTACATGAAGCCCAGAGATCTTAATTAGACTAAAGCACGTCGTTTCTTAGGACACTAAGCTGAGACAGCAGAGACTACAGAGATTTTGGTGTCATCAAGACATATGCCTTCGCAGGAAATTGGCTAAGTGAGATATGCATAGATAATTTCAGCAGGTAAGTAAAGCCTGCAGTGGAAATGCTGAACCTCCAAATTATGTTTCGCTTTGAACACATTTCTTTTGGAGAAATTTCTTCCTGACACCAAATCTAGTAGTTGGTGGTTATATGTAGTTAAACAAAATCCCCTTCTTGTCCAAATAATGGCATCTGTCAGTGATCTGCCAAGTTCACATGTCCATGTTTTTGTTCTGTGGAAAGCAGAGTATAGACCACCCTAGACCACTACTCTCTATGTGTTTGGCATATAGATAAGGAATATTCATTTTTGCACGATTAAGTATAGCCAAAGAGACTGTAAGCATGTGATAAGACCTGATCAGATACAATAATTGAAAAAAACTTCACTACAGTGGTTCATCCCTTTCAGTAACCTGCTTCCAATTTTGGCCAATTTATTGTCCTTCAGGTAGAACAAGTACTCCATTCCACCCAGGTAAAATCTAGCACCCATATATAAAAGCTTCACCCAAGAAGATGACAGTGTTAAGCTGTGATGAAGAAAACTGACAAGAATTGTTGTCTTCAATATGAAGTCACAAGTGTCATAGGCATATGAGAGACAATCTGTCATCCTTCATCTTTATTAAAGTCCAGGGCTGGAAAGGATGAACAGTAGGACTCATCAGTTCACAAATTCCAAAGCCACAGCCAGCCCACCCTTTGGGGTAGATATAAAGATTTTTTGTTTGTTTGTTTTTAACAACTCCAAATGATAGCCAGCTCTCAAAAAGCTCCTAGCCAGGTTGGATGCGAGAAGGACAAGTCAAAGAAGTCACCAACTGAAGCAACTACAATTCAATCCCAGCAGCTGGGGGCTGCAGGTCAGTAGTGGTGCAGGGAGCAGGAGGCATCAAGAAATGGAAGGAGAATGATGGGGGTGCTCAGACTGACTTCTAGGCCCCAAAAATATATCAGCAAGTTGTGAATTTCCTTATAGGCTCAATCTCTGATGGTTTCTCTCTTAGCTGAGAAATGATGTCTTATTACACGTCTAATTTCAAATACTTATTTTGTCTTCATAAGCATCTTCATAACCGGATGTCCTTATCTGTGTATGTATGTGTCCTTTGTCATCTATTAGCTTTGTTTTCAACACATTTAATAATCTGAGGTTCTGAAAGCATTGTATCAGAAACCCTGTTTCCCAGATCTGGGAAGAGCTAGGTGATCTTCCTTGAAACCTTTTCTAATATTTTTGCAGCCTTATGAAAATGTGAAGGAGAAAAATGTACTCTTTAACATAGTGGTCTTTCTAAGACTGTATATTAAAGTATTCTTCCTCTGTTTCTTTTAGTTTGGGGTTTTTTTTGTCTTTATAGACATGAACAGAGGCATTTTCCTTCTTTCACCTGTGCTAAACATTAATTTAGGAAAACTTCTGAATACGCTGCCTTCTGTTCACTCTGTAATTTTTGAAGTAGTATGTGTCATCCGTATTTTTCTGGCTTTTCTTAGATTACAACCATTTCACTAGATAATTCTGATGGCCAGAGAATGTTGAGAAAGACCATATCAAAGATCTGTCTAGCTCATTAACCTGTGTCTGGGTCAAAATCAAATACTTTATTCTTAGGAATGAGTATAAAAAGGCAAATAGCAATATTTTTCTGGAATACTTGGCACAATTTCAGCAATTTGGAGCTTAGAGAGATAAAGATACCATTTCTATATCTGAGTTTCCTGGCTTTTTCTGAATTTCCCTAGTGCTTTTTTGGACCTATATAAACTTATCACCCACAAAAATCCTGTGTTAAGATGTTATCTTACTTAACTACAAGTTTTATTAAGAACCATTTCATTTTTTTTTGGTAAATTTTCTTCTTGCTAGTTTCATTTGATACCTCTAGTTCTTAACCTGAAAGACATCATCAGTAGTTGATCTCTCTTCACCTTCTCTTTTCCTCTCTGTTTTATATATCTCAGCTACATTCCATCCAGTCATCTAGTTAATTAACTCAAAATTACTTTAGCTTCTAGCAATTTATTATATACTAGTAGATCCACTAATTTAAAGGGGATAGTCATCAGGCTGATCTGTCTGTAATTCCCTAGAATGACCTCTTTTGTAAGTTGAATGTATTGGGATGGCGTTGACAGGACAAAGCTGTCTTCTGAATGTTTTTATTTTTTCAAGATTTGTTAAAAAGTATCATTAGTGGTTTATTGGTCTCCTAAGCTACTTCATTTAAGACTCTTGGCTAAATTTTTTCAAGCTGTTGGTTTGAAAATAATTTCTTTTAACACAAACTAGATCCTACTTACCTCTTCCTCAGCATCACCATGATGGTTATTTGCTCTTCCACTATTCCAGCTGTAAAACAGAAGTATCTGCTGAACATACTCTTTCAGACGTTCTACCAGCTGCATCAAACAGTTGCTTTATACAAGCCTGAGAATTTTCTTTATTTCTGTTGCTACAAACCTGCTTTTCAGTGAAAAGATTCAGAGCAGTTTCTGAAAATCAGACCCTTTCAGTTTAGAGGTCTAAAATTCAGGCATCTGAATTCTCAAGTCACCTTTACAAATGTGGGTTAGGAAACAGACTGACTAAAGTTTTGTATCTCAGGGGCAGGAGGCACATGATTTTAATTACAATCAAAATTGACATGTTCTTTCATTCTCACATAAAATCAGAAACTTCTTGGTTTTTCTTATATTCTGCAAAACTTGTCTGTAGGATAGGTGACCTGCTGTTAGCTGAAAATTTATTCTCAAGTACAGATTAAATTACAGCTAAAGAGACACAGAGAAACAAATATTTTGTGCTGAAGAAGTGCCATAGCAATATACTACTTCTCTTTAGTCTCCTAAAACATACACATACACACAAGTTTTTGGACACCTGATATAATTGCACTACATTCTACTGTAAGAAAAAAGAAAAACCCTTCATCTATCCACAAGATTCCTTAATTGGCCTAGGAGTCCTGGATGAAGTGATTGATCTTGCACAGCTGTTTGTAGCAATGCATGGCAAATATGTTTACAATTGACAGAGATAGATGACACTATAATTGACAGTTTACTTTTCTTCTATATATTTTTTTAACCTAGAGGATCAATTGGACATCTCCAAAGTTTGGAAGAGAAAAATAGATCTGTTTCTACTTCCAATTATTTTTATTCTGCATGGCATGCTGAAACCTGTCACAGCTAAGACCAGATTGTCCAGTTTTACTATGGTTCACTCTCTTTCATCAAAATAACTTCTATTACACTTTGTCAAAATAAATGACACTGTTAAGGTGATTGGAGGCATGTATCTCAGCCTATTGCAAGCGTGGAAAACTGAACATAGAGAAATACCCAAGTAACTTATTTACCTCAAATTAATCACCCAAACAAAAGAGAGGACACTTTTGTGGGAAAAGAAGCGTTGCCTTTTCATGGAATTCTTTCTAGAACGGTAGCAGTACTTGGAATTCCAGAACAAAAACAGGCCGTCACCTCCAGCATTGCAATTACTGGTCTTCTAGGCAAGAGCCTCAAATCACTGGATGGCAGCCTGTCTATGCTGGATACCCTTTTTATGCTTTTGAGGAGGAAAGAAACACATGATGGAGACTCTCTGTGGGGAAGGTAAATTGTTTTGTAGGTCAAATCACTGTAAACAGTGATTGTATGCCTGCTTCCAAGGAATGGCCTGTGTTTGTAGGTATGTGCATGTGTGGATGTGCACATGGGTGTGCATATGTGGGGAAGAGATGTGAGCTTGAGAGGTTAATGGTAGGTGTGGGATGCGTTGAGTGTTGTATATTTAAGTCTACAGGGTCCTGACAGGAATTGACAAAAGTACAGGAGGGAGAAGGTGATTGATGTGGAAGGCTAACAGGAGCAGAGAAGAGACTGAAAGCAAGCTGTAGAGCAAAAGAGAGAAATGAGTTAGATGGAAAAAGATGGCAAGATAAATAACAGAGTAATATGAATTCGAAGAGGAAACAGAAAGATTTAAATATACAGTGAAACAAAGAAATAAAGAAAAAGAGAAAAAAATCAACATACACAAAGAGACCTGGGAGTTGAAAAAATGGCTACTTAATGAGAGCTTGAGGCAAATATGTTTTCTCTATTTTAAAATGTTAACCAGGAACAAATTAGTAAAACAGAGATAAGAAGTCTTATTTCATAGCTTGCCTGAGGCATCAAAGAGCCCAAGGCTTAAATTATGAAGGAACATTATATTGAAATTGGTGTTCAGAAAGGACTATGATTTGTTGTATTGTGAATGAATGTAATTGTCAGGAAAGAAATAAATATTTTTTTCTCAGCTGGAAGATTGCACATCAGTAGGCATTTTCAGTACCACCGCTCTTTGATTTCATCTGCAGGAACTCATGTTATACCAAGACATGCTTTTCTGGGATGTGTTGCTGTAAAGCAAAAAGCTGGGAGATGCTGCAATGGTTATGACTCACTGATGAAGGCCAGAGTAGAAAAGTGACTTTCAGAATTTTTTTTTTTTTAATGTTTCTGATAGAATTCATTATTCTTCACCAGGCATTTCCCATCAGATTTCTAGCTTTAGATTATAAAGGTAATGACACCCTTGCAGACACAGGACTGACTTTAAGGGTCATAAGGTCTTGACACTTCTGAACTAGTCATGGAGGCCCACTGTCTTGTGATTTTGGAGTCCTTTTTCGCAGCTATGGATCACTGCACTAATAAGATGGGGCAAACATTTCATATTGTTATAGAGTGCAACTTCTTTCAAATAAGTATTTTTCTGAGGGGCAGGTGGGAGTTTACAAATATGCATCTGTACAAATATGGAAAAACATAAGGTCTATAAGGTATCTTTAAAAAAACCTTAAGCAACAGGAAAAGCTACAGGACAGGTATAGGGTTATATATATTCCTTGACCTTTGCGGAGGGGAACACAACTTTACTTTGATAAACACTATTCCAGGCTGTTTTCTTTTCAATACCAGCAGAAATCAAATTCAAATCTGGTGTAGTCCAATGCAATTTTATTCTTTCTTTTAGAGTTACTCCTTTCAACAGCTGTGCTTTTGATCTAATAGGAAAGAATGCATCAATTAACTGGAACCACTACCGTCCTTTGCTTTAGCCTTTCTAGGTTTTTTTTTTATGCTCAGTTATTTACTTAAACTTTTTAACAAGGCAAGTGCACACTCTTTTTCTGTGCCCGTTCCCTATTTGTTTATTTTCAATGGAAGCAGATGCACATTAGAACCACAGTTTTGGGTAATATGCTAGCACATGCCAAATTACGGTGATATCTTCAATGGTTTGTACAACACTCCATCAACTACCAGAGTAATTATTACAGTAATGCATATTTCTACCTTGATGTTGTTTGCAACAGATTTTATATCCAAGTATTTTTTACCCAATAGCAAAGTAAGCAGTAAACTGCAGCCCTGAATCAATACTGTATCTAGCCACAGAGTGTAAAAAAAAAAAAAATTAGAAGAAAATTTAGGCCATACACTGACAAATGGCAATAAATATGTTAAATATAAAGAAAAAGAATAAATTAGCACTTCTTTCTCTGCCTCAGTGTCCCAGAAAACCATATGTAGATGATAGCATTACATACTACTGATTTGTTGCGGCTGCTCCTCTATGTTTTCAGTCAGTAGAGCTAGTCCAATTTTGTGCTCTATTTTCATTTCTCTTTTGTACAGCTCCAAACCCTAACATGACACTCTTTATTAACATTTCCATCACATGTCTACACTTTTCAAAAAAATTATAGTAATTCCAAATTTATAATTTATCTTGAAAAAAAGAAAAGCAGTGTACTATGGCAATATAAAATTGCCTTTTATTATTAAGCTATTCAGGTGTCAGTGCAATTGTTATCACTAGGACTGCAATCATTATAGATCATGGTTGATATGTAAAACGACATTATAAATGTGAATATAGTTATAGGATTTTCTTCACTTTCAGAGTAAAGACACATCAAAATATGCATTAAAATAGTTCCTCAGTTTCAACTTTCTTTTAAAAGCAGTAATCTTTAGCTGAAATTCTTTGGAGGCTTGGAGATTTAGATTTGGCTGTGTCAGTGCACACCCATATGTTCTGAGGCTTACCTCTGTGTTTAAAACTTCTGGTTTTGAAAAATTCAGCTGGGAGCTTTGACAAAATCCAGGAAGTTTTCACCTTTCCTCTCTTAGGCTTATAAGCAAAATCAGAGAGAGATGAATTTTCATGCTGAAAAGCTGTATTTCAGATACATGGAAATAATGTTAAATCACAGTCTAACTGCTTGCTTTAGCTTTTGTTTAGTTTAAGACTGAGACTGGTTTTTGTTGGACGTCACTAGAATATTTAATTATTGTATTTTTGGGGATCATGACATTGATATACTTTGATATCAAAGGTATCAAAAATAAAGGTATAATGGGAGTCCTGGCATCCCTTGCTATGGAAAGAGAAAACAGGGAAAAAAATAGGGTTTTTTTAAGCTGCATTTTTATTTACATTTTGGTGAGACAATAGCAGAAATATGATTCTTGTCACCGTTAACCTCACTTACTATAGATTCTACTCCTTGGATGCTGTCCTTGTCAGAGCAGGGAGCTCGTTCAATGGCTTGAGATATATAATCTGGATTCACTATTGATGTGCGATTTTTAAAGATTAACACTAGTGGTAGAAAATCAGGCAACATTTAGAAGTTGAACTTTAAATCTTGGTTTGATTGTAGCTCAGCTTATTAAATGGTCAGGTAATAATGATAGTCTAGCACTGCCACCATCAAATCTATCATCATCAACAGTGTGTTTCTGCTGGAGCTTGTTCTGGTGATACGGACATAAACCCTCCTTTCCCAAAACATATGTATGCATACAATTAATCCTTACCAATCTTTCTTTTTTTCTTCATTTTTTTTTAGCATATTTTCTGGCTGGTCCTGTATTTATTTCTTTTCTTTCTGTATTCAGTTTCTTATTCATATTGATGCCTCTGTTTTTATTTCTTGAGCATTTAGATAATTGGGCTTTATTCTTACTGTTCCTAAGTTTGTGTTTATAATCAAGCTCAGCTGATCAAACTCTTCCAATATTCATGAGAACTTGTGAAAATTGCTTATCAACTTTACATGGCAGAAAGTTTTATACCAGAGTAGACTTTGATATATGTTAGTACGTTTTAAATATATAGTGCAAGCTGTCTACTAGGAAGCCAGTAGTAATATACATCTCCTGCACTACGGCGCTGTGTTTCTTCTCCAAACCCACTAAAAATAAGACAACACAAAAAAATCATACTCATTCCATTCCAATAAATATGCTTCCTAAAATGCAAAACAATGTTATTAAACTTCATTATCTTCTTCCACGGCTGACATCCCCAAACTTGTGTGCATTATGTCATAGGACTATTCAGCTTTCTCTCTTCCTGACGCCAAAATATAGAGCAAATTAATAATTAAAAACTCATTAGTACATTCAATTTCATTGTTGGAAGTGGAAACTAATACAGGGACAGGAAAATGTTAGTCTTGCTCTGCAATGCATGTGCTAGCTTACTTTTTTAGTTTCTTTAGGTGTAAAGAATGCAAACTCAGATAATTAGCTATAATTCCTTTCTTGTGTGTTGTTGAAGCCTAAAGAAAAAATATTTCTTGATGTGGAATTTTGGCTTATGTTTATTTTAAATGTAATTTTTTCTCTTAATATGGGTAGTTATCATTTTAGTGGAATAAGCACATTCATTTTCTAAGATATTCATCTTAGATAGTCATCTACATATTACTCTGTAAAAATATATTTAAAACAATTGCTCAATAGCCAAGAAAAATGATCAAATGTGTCCGTGCTTCTCTCTGCATTTAAGAAAATAACTTATTTGTGTAAGTTGAAATGTCAAAACAAACTATCAAATACTGTGATGTGGCAGGAGAAAGCAACAATCAAAATTCTGGACATTTTAAAGCATTGGCAATGAATTTGAGTAACTGTGTAGCTAGAATTGCACTGTGTGCTTTGAACAGGGTAATAATACAATTGCATAATTGTCTTTGGCCTGTCCTCTTCACTCAAAACCAGGAACAGCCGATCAAAACTTAAGAGTTATGTATTTAACCAACCAAGGATTTGTGTGCAATGTCCTGATTTACTGATGGTGGTGTTTTTTCAGTATAAAATAATATAAACACAGAAAATGAAATTCAGGAACTAGAATGTGGAAAACATCAAGGAGGAGGTGGGCTCATTTCAGAACATCCTGTTTGGAATTTAGGCCCCCTGTGCTGGGAAGATTAGAAAAGCTTGCATATGCGTTTTAGATGGTTATGAAAAAGTAATTTTCCATACTTTTACCCCTATTAGAGCTCTGATGTTAGATGACTTGCATAAATGCTAGCCAGTCCCTTTACAGCATTGTGGAGCACCCTCATTCCCTAAAGTGTTTGGGGAACAGAATCTGACAGATGCCACCAAAACAAGAGAAGCCTTAAAAATAATCCTACACTTAAACAACCACCATGGAGTGCCCAAATAGTGCCTCCCTCACAGCAGAATTGTGGCAATCCTGCTTTATCTCTATTCTTAGAACATCGGGTCAGCTTTTCAATAGTTCCTCAAGTACGTGGTCTTCAGAAGATTGGTTATATAAGTATTAAGTTGATCTTTTTATTAGGTGTGTTCTAAATGCTGGGGTCAGTGGGAACATGTATGAGTAGAGATTAGGGTAGTAATAATGAAAGAGACATTTACAGTTGCTGCTGCTAGAGCCTTCACGGTTTCCCAGCAAGGGACCGCAATTCTGCATAGGATTGTTTCCTTGTGTGCGGTATACAGCGGGATCATAATTCTGGGTATAGCAATAGGAAATGGGACAGAAAGAGACTGCCAAAGAGGAAGTCGCCTTCTGCATTAAAGCAGCCTGATGTGTAATATTTTGTCTATTTAGAGTTGTCCTTGTGGTCTGTACTAATGTCATTATCTCCCAGGAGATCATTATCTAATGATTGCACCCCATCTTGCATTGTTCTCGCTGACCTGAATGCTGCTGGAAAATATTATTTTTGTAACACCTGCTACATCCTCATCTTCTGTTGGAAATTTAGTTCCTCTTTTGGCCTGATGCCTTACTACATTTTCCACAGTCTGTTCTCTGTTACAAAGCCAGTTTGGTTTCCTATGTTAAAGATGTACAGGGCTACTGCTCCTATCAACATTGTCTTTCTCATCTTTTCTGTATCAGTGTTATCTGATGCGGTGTTGTCTTTGCTGTTAGCGTATGTTTTTCATTGTTGATTCTTTATGGTTTCTTGCACTCTGAATTGAGTTATAGCTTTTGTAAGCATGTGATCTGGCTCTAAAAGACAGCTCTAACAACTTGTCTTTCCTGGAATCTGTGACTGTCTTGTCTTGTATTAATTCATCTTATAAACCCCACTATTTCAGTGTTCAGCAGGAGTATGAGATACTGTATTAACATCCTCTACTAGTACTTCTTCATTACATCTGACAATATTTTGCCAAAGGGACTTGCTCTTAGGTACTTCCCCTTTCCACCCATTTTTTTTGTTTCTGTTTTTTCCTCTATGTTTCTCTGTCATTGCTATAAGAAATGCCTAATTAGATTCTATTATGTTGGGCAAGTTGTTATATTTTTTTCAAAATATAACTGAGATGAAAACTGCCACTTTCAAAAAAAAATTTTAAACCAGTATATTTATGTGCTTTTACATATGCCATATACTTATAACAAAGTTACAGGGCTGTATTTGCACATGGCTTCTATTAAGCTTCCTATGCCTCCTGGAGGCTTTCCCAGTACTTTATTAAAATTATACTCTTTGTTTTTTGAAAGATACTTGATATGTATTAAAACATTAAAATTGTGTTAAGATAGGATATGATTTATTTTACAGCCTCATTCTAGTTATTCTCAATTTTATTATCCATATTTTTGAAGGCTTAGTCATTCTTATCCGCTGAGGTTAGTTTCTTTTCTAACATTTCATATTAGAAGTGTAGAAAATGATACAGTTAGATGCTATTCTTTTTGTCCAAAAGCTATGTAAAGAAGGCCCCCATTTTAAGCCCATCAGGCTTCTGAAATGTAAGAAGAAACAGAATTTTAAAAAGAGAAAACATCTAAAGGCTAATTTTTGTCTATCTGAATCTTAAAGCAAAAAGCAGTCTTAAGAAAAGCATCTTAGATGAACAGTGCACCTTAAATTGCAAATTGAGAACTCATGTTACAAAGCCCTTTCCTTTTCAGAACTGTATGCAGAAATTACTATGAACTTTTACACAGGTTTCCCTTTTTCAGGGCTTTTTGAAGTTCCCCTTTAACTGGCTGCTCTGCATCCTGATTGAGGTTCAGCACATTTATATCCAAAGGAAATCACATCATGGCTAAAAGTAAATGACATTGCTTCAGAAGACTACTGCTTCTTACAGAAATAATTTTTCCAATCTCCTTTTGATCTTCAAAAAAAAATTAATATTATTCTTTAAAGCAGAAAAACCTTTAAGCTTTCAGCCATTACTGTAGCCTATAAAAATAGCCCTTTGTAATAAATTAATTACCTTTTCAGTTCATGTATCCATTTTAAACTGTATATACAGAATCACAATGTTACCTATAAGAGGTAGCTTGAGCAAGGATAGGTTAATTTTTGCTTCTGAACATTTTAAACCAAATTACTGTTTTTCAATGACCCTGGAGTGGAGAGGTACGAACTACTTGACACAGCTATCAAGAGCAATGATGTATAACACTGTTTTGAATCTGCATGAGAAACCAGATATTTGGTTCTCTCAAAAATTAATTTGCTGGCAAGTTAACGGTTGGGAAGGAGAGATTTGGGTGGGATCATTTCTCCTGTTTTGTTGTCATCTTTTTTCTTTTCTTCCACAGAAAATATCAGGTTGATTTTCATGGCAAATTGGAGTTCTGGCCTGTGAAGAGCAGTCAGGCAGTATATGCAGTAGAGGTCATGTGGGTTTTTTGTGGTTTTTTTTCTCTTTATGCTCTAATTGGCAGAATCTGTCACACAGTAATCCTCAATAGGATCCCATTTTCATCTACATAATTTTCACACCTGCTATTTACTACTGTAAATTGAATTAAGGGACAGTGGCTGGAAATTTTATTGTGTCCATAGAATTTGCACCAAGCCAAGTCAATACGAAATGACTTTCCTTTCTCATTTCTAAGAAAATCCAAAATCCATCTTTGAGCACAAGCTTTCCCACAAATGCTTTTAAAGAGTAACCTCACTGGACTTTTAAATAAAATGACACTACTCTATGAAATCTTCTTGGCAGCCAGCAAAGAAGAAGAGAAATATTTTTTTTTTAATATTACTCCTTGGTAAAGGCAGTTAGATACTTTGGTGATGAGTATCCATGTGAACACAGACATAAATTGTTAGGGTCAGCTGAGGTTGGCAGAAGTTGTTTTAAGCTGGTTTCTCATTAGAGAGGCTACATTTCAGTTGAGTGGTCCGATTCAGTTCAACTGGAGGGGAAAAAATCCAAACCAACATTTTCTTTTAAGAATAGACCCTTGTGTCCATTTAATTCTGGCAGGCAGTGCCCCAAGTTCTTTTGTTACTTTCAGCAGTTATCTTTGAATACTGTCTTTTATATAGAGATACAGATATTTGCCGTGAGACGAGTATCTCCCACTTGTACAGTGGGAAGTTCTGGTTTCATCAAAATCAGTTATCCTTTGCAGCCAGAAGTCTGTCTGTCCTTTACTAAACACAATAAATGCCATGAATAGGAAGTGTCTCAATTTTCATATGAACTTTAAAAGACACTTTTTCTGATACAGTTGTTTGGGTTTTTTCTTTTCAATGCAAAAGTTTTTTAGCAACAGACTTTACAGAGCCTTTGGTGAATACATTTTTTTGCTAACAAAAATCCTAGTTATTATAATGCATCAGATCTCTTTGAGTCATCTTTTATGATTCTGTGTGAATGAAATAAAAGCATAAAAACAAAGTTCCATCTTCTTACTTGAGACTTAGCTTTGCAAGCCAGTAGCATGTTCCTTCTCCTGGTATTCCTCAAGTTAAATTCCGTCTGATCTGACACAGATGGCAAAATTCCTTGCCACTAAATCCCTACCCATTCATTGCCTCCTTTTTTGAATATCTTCTGTGGTCCTTCTTGAGCATTTAGTGTATGCAGTGGGTACTGCATTGGTTAAAAAAAAAAATGTACTGCAATATTTTATATGTCCTGTAAAATTTTATTTGAAATGATAGACCAAAGAAAGGTATTTTCCTTTCATTTTACCAGCAGCCTCATCACTGCTAGCAGTCTTACAATGTGTATATTAGATAGAAGTCATAATGACATAGATTAGCATATTTGTGAACGCCATTGTGACTTGGAGAGCCACAGAGTGGCTGGAGAGCTGCCCGGCAGAAAGG
>NW_010522302.1:0-20565 GCF_000687285.1 Phaethon lepturus
GCGCTGCTCCCCGGCTCCCAGCGACGGGTGCCACCGGTTCTTCAAACTGATTTTCTCGTCAGCGCAAAGTTAAAGCTGACCCCTCCGCCACTGGACAAGCTCTCTCAAACTGCAGCTTTAGCTGGGGAGTCTACAGGCCTCCTCCTTTGTATTGGTGTCTTTTATTAAAAATGAATAAATTAGGACTGAATGGTAATTGTGTACTGTACCATTTCGCAGGTGAGAAGCCCATTCAAACTTCCCAGTAAATGGAACTCTGATACACTTGGACCTTCATTTATTTCATTTGGGTGGAAGCTCATCTCTGAAGTCATTGTAGAGGTAATGCACAACAGTAATAAATTATGACATTGTTATTGAGCAACTTAATTTTAAATTAATGTTTTGCATATATGAAGAAATAGTAGCCCTAGATTATATCTATTAAAAAAAAAACCCACATTAGTTTTCTGGTCTGCAAATGTAATACACACATATTTGCCAGAGTGATGGTACTCTGCCACTATAGAAATCTATTTTGTGATGTGATCTGTTTAAGTCTAATAAAAATGCTTTTGTAAATGCACAGTGGTTCCAGCTTATCTGTAATACTTAATGTTGAAAGACATCAAATTTATAGACTTTGATCTGAAACATTTGAGAGCACATTACACACAGAACACTCTCAATACTATATCCTATTAAAGCAGAAAAGCGTTTGATGTTTTAGCTGCTATAAATTATAATAGAACAGTAAAGAATCTTTATAGTTCATCCTCAAAATAAAAATTTTTAAAAAAAACAACAATTTTGTTAGCACTCTAGCCTCACTTAACCTCACTTTTCAAGCCTCCCTTAAACGTCTTTAAATATCACTGAAGTGCTTATAATTGAAGCATGTAGCGCATTGCACTAGAACACCTAAGGAGGTACAGGTCGAGCACTTCAGCTTTGGATAAAGCAAAAACGCCTTTTCTGATTTCAGCAGAACTACCTTATTCTCCATACACGTGGAATAACAGCTCCGCTTGACTCTGGTTGCCTGGAAACTTCCTCCTCAACCTACGGACCTGCCGTTGCATCAGGGGCAAGAACGGAAGCTTTGCCCCTCTCTCCCGAGTGCGCACCTTCAGCCGGCAAACGTAGGCGCAGCCGCTGCGAAATGCCTCCAGCGGCAAAGCTCCTGGGCCCGGAGCTGCGGGCAGGTCGCTGTGCAGAGCACAGGGCAAAAGGAGGAGACACTCAGCAGTGCTGAGCTATTACTTTTCCCTCATTTAGAAGCAGGAGTTGTGTAAACCTACAGCGCAGGGAATTAACACGGGTTTTACACTAGGTGCAGTTTATAGATAAATCCGTGCTCCAAGGGCAGCTCTCCCACACCACAGTTGTGTGTCAAGTGGGATCTCAAATATCCGTGCCTTTTAATATTCACTCTGTAAGCAGTAAAAATACTTAGAAGGACAATTCAGAGAAATTCCATTTTGTAGTGTGCAAAAGAAAACTCTTGGTGCAAATCTTGTTTTGTTCTTTTATAGTTATGCTCTAAACAGAAGTCCAATATATTTTTTATTTATGTGGCCAAAGAATTTGCTGCAGATTTTTTTCTAAGGCACAATGATCCAAATAGATTATTTTAAAACCTTTACACACTTTAACTTTGAAAACTGGCCTTAAAGTATGAGTAGAGTTTGAGCAAAGGCAGCAGTACCCTCCAGAACATGCCAGCAGTATGGAGCAGCAGATCACAGGAACTTGAGACTATTTAACTTATTTCAGTGGTCAGAAAACTCTGAAGCCTGAAGAGGGAGGACCACTGAAACTCTCAGTTATTTGACAGCAGATCATTTTCATAGCAGTATACAATTAATGTGCCTATTCCATAATCCCAAATGCTTCTGACACCTGCCCAGCTCCCAAAAGGCCACTTGTTTCTTGCCAAGTTTCCAAAACTCTTAAGATTCCTTCCAGCAGCCTGTTTAATGCTTGCACCTTTGATATACTGAAAATTTGAGTCAGTTTCAACATAAAATAAATGTGATATTGAAATACAGCTGCTATGACCTGGATACATGTATTTACCCATTCCATTCAATTAAACTCTTTTTTTCCCCTCAGTTTTTAAAAAAAGCTGTCACTGACTTTTCAACTTGTGTCTTATATCAGATGTTCACATCTTTTGAGGCCAGTCTGCCAAAGAATCCACAGCAGAACTTTTTCCCTTCGGTGAAATTGGGCAGAGCCTCAGAAATAGCTTTGACTTTAAGGTGTGGCATGCCCTGAATTCTCATATTTATAAGGCGATTTCCCTACTGACCACCTTGCATAAGGACAGCACCATGCAGGACTGGGACCTCCAGTTACACACTGGTGGCTAATGCACAAGGAATATCAATACAGTAAAATATGACAGTTTTGTACTGCTTGATTGCACTATGTTGGGAATAGTGTTTTTTCTTGAAAAAGAAGAGAGATAAACTTTTTTCTTTAATTTCTTAACTGCCTGTAATAGTATGAAGTGTTTCGTATAGAATAATGAAGTGATTCAGGAACAACTTACTGATCTGAGCTGGTTTTCCTAATTATTATACACTCCTGGTGTGTAATATGGATGTGTCATCCAGCTTGCTTAAAATTGCCCAGGCCACCTTAACTAAAGAACACCCACAGAGCCTGAAAGAAACTCGTGTATATTTAATTACAGAAAATTACTTCGCAGTCTTTCACTGACACCCAGTGGTCAGACAGAGAGATTATTGTGGGAAACAGAGGAAAAGCTACAACTGCCAAGTACAGGCTCAAGGCATCTCGGTGAGAGAGCATTTATCTCGCAGTACAAACAGTTTCTTGCTTAAATGGGTAAGAGCACAAATGAAACGTAAACTTAGGCTTGCAAAATCAGCAGGTCAAGTTCTGTGCTTAGCTCCACTTGGACAATGTCTAGTGAAGTCAGTAAGAATCACAACCAAAGGAAGCATCTAGTCCTAGGAGAGGATGTGGTTTTTTTCAGGCTTGTTCTTTTTTTCTTGGCCCACAGTACCAGGTATTAACAACCCCTCCACTAAAAAGGATACAAAAAACCCTGAAACAAAACAGAACAAAGAAACAACTTACAATGTGATTATTGTTCAAGATTTCTGACTAACTTTTGTTTATATACTGCAGAACCATACTTCCATTTAGAAAAATGCCCTTGCTGGCCTTTTCCTGCACGGTAAAGTGAGACAGCTGATCAGCTAAGATTCTGCCTTGTGCAAGCATTACGGCTGTCTTTGATATTAAACAGATCTGGACATTAACACACAGGCAAACCTGAGTTATTCTGACCCCCAGCTCTCTCCAAAAGCCTCTGATAAACAAGCAGCTTAAAAACTCCCTCTCCTCCCTCCTCCCTCTAGGATGGCCGGGCACAGGCAGCCTTTGCTTTCCTCCTTAGGGGAGGCAGCAGGCAGGCAGGACCTCCAGCTGGTGACTGGTAACCAGTTTGATGGCGGGAGAAAGGAGAGGGAGTAAAAGCAGTGCTCCTCTTCCTCCCTGCAGCCTCTGCCCTCTGCAGCAGGGTAACCCTGGCACAAAATACACAGGAAATATTCCTGTTCCCCAGAGCAAACACAGCCAGCCGCACCATAATTCTATATTCTGCGTGGTGATGCTGACGTCAGTGACATGTCATCATTGCCATTCACAGCTGTGGCAGACTGCGACGAAAAAGTGTGGAGCATCAGGCTTTCACACCGAAACCTCTGAAACACATCTGTACTGCAGCGATCTGGCAAAAGGATAACCGAGAAAGCCTCCTGGCAGTACGGAAGACCCTGTGAACGGTGGGTGTGGACACATAACATGTTGAGGAACAGTAGAGATAAATAATTAAAAAAAAAAAAGTCAAGCAGAAAGCCCCAAGAAATTATCAATCTTTATCGTAAAAGCAGAGCACTGGTCCACACCCCAGTTCAACCTTATTTGCTTAAGTTCAGTGGGAAACTGCAAAAACAGCTGCTTAATCACTTATCCCGCTTTGCAAGAGACTGTGGCTGTCCCCCCCGACTCTGCCGCGGTTCCTCAAGGTTTCAGCTCCATTATCACCACCAAATATCGTTCACTGTTACGGGGAGGGGGCCGGGAAAGTAGGCAGCTACACGGGGCGTGTGTCCCTCGGTGGGGTGGGGGACAGGCCACGCTGCGTTTAACCTGTGCTGTCTGTGCTGGGCCCTGGGAAGCAGGCTGGCTGCTGCCCCGCTGCTCAGGGTGGTCAAGGTTGACGAGCTATTTTTAGGGAGCAAAGTCAGCTCCATTTAGGAGCAGTGATGGCTGCCCCAGCCCTCACGGTTCTCCACCTGCAGCAGGACCAGCCAGCCTGATCCCCCAGGTCTCATTTCCTTCCTCCTTCTCCAAGCTTGCCTCGTCCCCTTCTCCTCTGGTTCCTATTTCAGGAGAAGCCCCATTCCAGCTTTTCATCTTTGGGGAACCACACGTATTTTTCCCTCTGTTACTGACAAACGTGGCTCCAAACCAATACCTTGTCACATCGCTCCAGGGGTGGTGGTCGGGGCGGGGAGGGGTGGAACCAGCAGAAAGCAGCAGAGAGCAGCAACATCTGCTGCAGATGTGCAGCTGGCAATCACACAGTCAAGCTCCCGGCACCCCGGGAACCAGCACACATCTGCAGCAGTAGCTGAACCAACTGAGAGAAGTTCTCTTTTTTTTTTTTTTTTTTTTAAATGAACTGGTAGACCAGCAAAACCATTTTACGCTTCCAGTGCTGTGCCCTCAGATTATGCTTTCAAATGTCATTTGTATAGCGCATGCAACATATTGAAGCAACAAGATGACAAAGTTATAATGCAAATAGAGCAACCGCTTGGTTCTATTACTAATGCCTAATGTTACATAAACTTACCTTTCCTGCATCTTTCCAGAATAAAAGTCAAATAAATCAGTTTTGTCTTGAACTCCAAACGGGGAATGCCATAGGTTCCAAAAACCCGCTATTGCGTCAGAAACTGAACCAGCACTACTTGTAATGACGTCAAACACTAATGCATATGGCAAATCTCTGCTGAGATGTTCCTTCCTGCCTCTCTTGCAAACTGCAGTATACAGATGAGTAAAAGACTACACAGTGAACCAATAGCATAGCACATGATTTTTGAAAGTTTAGTGTAATTTGATTTACCATTTATGCTTTTACTTCAATATTTGATGTGTTTTAGGACTCAGGAACCCTGTTACAGTTTTCTATAATGATACAATGTACCATAGAGCCTACTTCTCATCAGTGACCGCTTTACTGAACTAAAAAATCAGAACAAGTATCAGGCTCTGCTCTCAGATATTTGAGACTGCTATAACTCATCATTAGCCCATCTCCACTTAAAGCAGGCCCACGTTATCATGTAAGGATCGGCAACTGTGTTGTTTTTTTTTTCCTTTTATAATAAAATACGTATTCTCCAAAACATGTAAGTGAACTTATTCTCAATGAGCAACAGGCAAGCAGAAAGGTTTTTGTTAACAGAACACGGGATACTGGCCGCTATAAAGCAAGATTTTCCACCCTTCACCTTTTCATTCTCTTATGCCTGAAGGATGCACCTGCTTTATTCCCACTATGAGTGGCAGTCTTTTAGCAATTTTGTTGAGACTGCATACAAAACTGAGATGTGAACAAGATGTTTTTGTAACAAAATCTCCACCATAGCTGAAACTATTTGGAATCAACCAAATATGCAGCAGCAAAATTTTACCAAAAATATTCCAAAAGAAAGTTTTTTTTTTAATTGTTATTTCAATGAGAATGGCGCTGGGTTGTATTTGAGGTTATTTATGTGGTACTTCCTTTTTGTTGAGGTGTAAGAGGAAGGTTGTTGAGAAAAGATGCACAGAAAAAATAGTATGTTTTGCTACTGTGTTTTCAATGGGATTACTAAAACAAAACTCCTGAAATAGTAAGATTCGTATTTGTATTTAAATTTTGAAAGATGAAGACAGATTTTTTTTTTTTTCTTTTTTTGAGGTCTCACTATCTAGTTATACCTTACAGAGCTTAGGAGCAAAAAGTCCAAAGTTATGGGTTTGGACATAGGAGATACTGAGAAAGCTTCACAGGTTTGCCTAATGCAAGAAGTCAGAGAGTTTTCCAGAAAACTCTGCTCCAAAGATATTAATGAACTTTAAAAATCCTACCCACCATTTTCTGCTACTCTACTAATATAGCTCTGAGGAGGCAAACTAAATCAATTTCTTCTGTTCCCGTTCATGTTATAGTCAGGAATATTTTTTTTCCCCCCTTGCATTTCCTAGATTGATTTAAAGCTCAGTTTTTCCAACTCTGTCTCAGAGAACAGAGAAACCCTTTCCTCCCCCGCTAAAATGAAGCCTTCATACTTCAGCATTGCTCACTTGTTTGTCTTGCCCTTTATAAAAGACTAATGAGATAACTGAGTGATGTAGTTTGGCTGCTGTTCAGCTGAACTCGGGGACAGAGAGAGAGAGTGCAAGTGTTCCCAAATGAAAGGAGGAGAAAGTGCTTGTAGATTATACAAATAATCATCATTAGTTTTGTTTCCTATCAGCTGCTAAATCCAAAAGCTGTTTTACCCAGGAAGGTGAAAGAAGTTATGGAAGAATGAGTCACTCTGACACTTGTGACAAGCCAAATTTAATATAAATAATTTTGTTCTCATCTTCAAGAAAATGAGGCCCATAAAAGAGGTGCTGCTCTCATGTAAAATAAGTCATAACATCGTAACTCTCTCTCTCTCTCTGTCTGTACTTTCAGGTGAAGTCAGAGAAAATCTTGATCTGCAGCCTCAGAACAGTCAATGAGAATCTGAGAAACTGTAAAAATCTTCCTCTGAATTTTTTTCTTCATTTCTTTTGTATCCTGAATTAGCTGACCCGGGTGATGGTTCACAAGCATCCCACTGAGATTCACTGGCATGACAGCTTCTGATTTCAGTGGCAGACCTTCCGCTTTGCTCGCATACGTGGGAGGCTAGTATTCACAAGTACAACACACTGCAAAAGCTACATGTGCAAAATTACGGAGGAAGGACTCCGTACAAAGCCATTGTGTTATGAGACTAAAGCACAGACACGTTTTGGCAAGCCAAGTGTTCTGTTTTGCTATCTAAGTAGACCACATTTAAAAAGGTTATTTTGAATATTTATAAAGGGCAACTAGATAAAAGCCAATAACTCCCAATTTCTGGAAAAAAAGCGAAGCTGACCATATGAATTTGGAATACGGCCAAAGCCCTAAATGTCATGTTGCTCACACTAGTCTGTAACCATCTGACCTTTATGAATGCCGGGGCGACGTAACCCCAGCAAGTCAATGGAGCTCTGCCAGTTCCTAACGTATCTGGCCCTTTTAATATATTTATTTTCTCATAACCATTGCAAAATTCAAGACCTATTCCATGTGATTTGACAAGAAGGGGGAAAAAATCAGCGCTCAAATGGTCAGAGCACCAAATCACAGGATGAGTTTTCTGAAGTGAAATTCAACGAAACACGAAAGGGGCAAATCTCGATGCATGAGGTCACACCATAAAGACTTGCAGCACAGGTTTTAGTCCAATCAGTCTTAAGGAAAACTAAAGAAGGACAGTTCACAGGTTTCTGTGTCTCCCATCTGTTTTCTTTGCCAACCAGATGAAGTCTTTAAATTTACCTCATCGGGGGGATTTGGAATAGTAACATCAGGGTGCCAAAGAACATGTTTAATGTTTGTCTTTCACTGCATATAGCCGAGTGGTAGGACAATGCTAGTAAGTCTAGGCATTGCTTTTCACATTTACACCGTGCTAAGAGTCTGAGGGTGCCTGGGGGGAAACATTCCCCGCTGCTGTACAAAGCTCCAGGCACTCAATGAACTGTTCTCCTGGTAAATGTCACTTTATGCCGTCTTTCATCCATCCTTCCTGCGTCACTTATTGTCCTTCTCTATGAACCAACCTCTATAATCACATTTCTTTAAATACCATTAAAAGTAATGCATATTAGAAGTGCTTATACTATCTATGTGAGCAGTAACAGGGCATAAACAGATCGACAAAAAGATTCATCTGCAGCCTGGTTTGAGCTGGAACAGGAGATGCCAAGAAAAAAGCCAGAGTGCCGCAGGAAGCAGCGCTTGTGACTTGACGGCTTAGCTCCCTCCCACTTTTACTGCTATCTCTCTCTGGTAGCTTGGTCTAAGATAACAAGAAGTTAAAATAGTAATATCTATCTTGTGCTACAGTGCCTCCTGATGTAGAGTGGTGGGCCTGAAAAGGGAAGCATGGAGATCGGCATTTTAACAGCAAGATTTTGACTCTGAGCTGTTTTATTACTCTGAGTACATGAGAGCTGCTTTATTTTCTTGCACAGCAGCTAGCCTGTAGTGACCAGTGATAGCACAAATCAAACACAATGCTAGTCCCCTTTTGTATTGCACTGCAAACTGTGCAGTTACACAAAGCTGCAAAATAGGCTTCTAAACCCCGGTATAGGTTTTATAAATCATCATAATGCTGTGGATTTAATTTTTATTTATGTAACATTTCAAGCAATATACATAAACATTTGTAAATTGTATGGTGGAATGTCATGTGGTGTACACTCTTCAAATATCCAGCAGATGAAATGCCACAAAAAATTTCTGAGCCACATGATGCTAAAGACAAAAGACTAGCAATATTCAGTGAGACCAGTAATTTGTTTCTGAGGGCTTTTAATATTTCAGTGTAGGGTGTTAAGAGAGTGCTACATACTTTAACTGCCACACCTGAAATTTCAGAAGGAAGCAGTGAATTCCTGACACCATTTTAATTCAGCAACTTAAAATTCCAAAGTGCTGATGGAAGAAACTGGAAGGTGAGACATTCCCTTCCATAGGGAGCACTTGGGACATGATCCTCCCTGCATTACCCTTTATTACAGAATTTGAGACACCTGTAGCTCATAGTCTACAGGATAGAGAGTCTTAGCAATTTCTTCTAATTAAGAAGAATAACAGAGAAAAAAATTACTCATATGAGAAAAGCCAGGATACAAGCAGTAGATGCTCAGGAAGTCACTGAGCAAATTCTGCTATGTGTTATGTTTAAACCTTGGAAAATCCACTAAGTTTTAACAGAGGCACACAGTTCTCAGCATTTGGGAAAAGTTGAGAATATTTCTTCACGAACCATGCTTATTATTTATTATTATAAAAAATTATATTTGGCACAAAACCAGAGAGTAGGCTATATACTACCTAATGAAAAGAAGAAGATCGATTCTATGAAGTTCTTCTACTGGACCTCCAGACAACAGCTGATTTCCAGTATGCACACAGCTCCAGTCAAAAGTCTTGTAAGAAGGCAAAAAGGCTACATACTGTACTGAACTGTAAATAAGTTTTCAGAATGCTTTAAGAAATTCAGTCTAGAGCTGCTTTTCATTTAACAAAATAGGAATCAGAATATCAGTCTCTGTTCACATGATGGCACTAGTGAATTTGAGTTCATCTCCGCCATTGCATTCGAAGTGGTTTCTCACAGCACCAGTGTACCCAAGTTAGCATGTTATATACTGGATGGGTGACTTCTAGATGGGTGAAAAACTGGTTGATTTATCAGGCTCAAAGGCTAATGGCTGGAGGCCAAGCCACCCTGATTGAAGGCCAGTTACCAGTAGAGTTCCTCCAGGACCTTGTCCTGGGAACTATCTTGTCCAATATCTCTATCAGTGACCTGAAGGAAGAGACAGAGCACACCCTGACCAAGTCTGAAGACACCACCAAACCAGAGAATGCAACTGATATATGTTTCATGAAAGGGCTGCTACTCAGAAGCATCTAGGCAAGCTACAGGAATGGGTCACCAAGAGCCTCATGAAATTGAGCAGTGGCAAATGTGAAGTTCTGCACCTGGGATGGATTGTTGATTTGTATCTGTGCAGGTTGCGCGTTGAATGGCTGAATAGCAGCTCTGCTGAGAAGAGCCTGAAGACTTGCCTGGAGAAAGCCCTGAACAGCCTGGTGTGATCCCAGAGCTGGCCCTGAACAGGGCAGGGTGTTGGACCAGAAACCTCCTGGGGGCCCTTCCCAGCTGAGTCACTGCAGTACTGCGATCAGGTTGCTTTGAACAAAGTACTTACGAGACACGTATCAGTGCATTAATCTGTGCCTCTTAATCTGGAAATCTTATCTTGACTTGTAGGAGACTAATTTACCCTTTCAAGAGTGACAGACCTCAGCCAACATAGCTTAATTTGTTTTTTCCTAAATATTTAACCATAACTTATATTTGTGAACCAAATATAACATCATACCCAATCATACCAAGAGTTCTATAGACAAGCAAAAAATATCTTGCAACACATACAGACAAAAGAAAATTAAAAAGTGGATCTGAACAGTGATGCCCTGGGCTGCAACACCTTTAAAATCACTATGTTAATGAACTCATATGCTTGATGATTCAAATTTTAAACAGTTTACTCACCACCACTCAGAATATATGGGTCTTCTAGAACAAAGATTGAAATATCTCCAAACTCACAAAGTAGCATCAGTCTCCAAGTATTCAGATACTTTAGCATGTATTACAGGCAAGTCCTACTGAAACCAAAGTCACTACTTATGTGTGTCATTGCTGTCATGTATGCAGCGTTTGAAGAACTGGAACTTAATTAGTTATCAATACTCTCCTTCTAACTGCAAAAATATAAGCACTGCAAAGGGAGGGATTAACCACTGCTGTGGGAGGAAAGCTTAGGAGGTATGATCAGACATTTCCTGCATTTGATTGAACAAAAAAAAAATAGTGTGATTCCCTTCATATGAAACAAACATGGCAGGTCTCCACAGAAAACATGCCTTATATGAAAGGAATAATTTAATACGCTTGCCAATAGGTCTGTTTCTTTAAAGAAAGGAAAAAACCAAAAAATCCACTTTTTTTCCTCCACATATTTTCTCTTTCAGCACACCAAAGAGAAGTCAGATATGGACTTAGAGGAATACTCCTTTATCTGCTGAGAGATCGATAGCAGTGGTTAGAGGCTTGATGGTACTGTAGGTTTTTAATAGCACAACTCCAATAAATGTTTCACGACAACAGAAGCATTACAGATGAGCTGGAACGAAACACAAATTGTAGAAGACTTGGAAACTCTCTGGTAGAAACCTATATTACACTATTTTTGTCACTTGACTGAGATGAAGAAATGGGGTAAGGACAATCTCTCTGTGCCGTAACATTGCACGAGATAGAGCTTAAGCTGGGTGGAAATAAGCACGAGCTTTTGTGGGGATCTGGAAATGTGGGCTGGAGCTTTTACTGAGGACATTTGAGCTCATATATGTGTCTATTATAGTCAAGGTAGGTACTCGAGAATGGTCAAAACAGAGACCCTGACTGCCATGTCCCCAGTTTTCTGGCTCACCCCCTGACAGGGTGGGGGAGGCAGGGCCCCCCCTGCAGAAAGGACAGGGCAGGCAGGAGGGCAGACCCCCTCCACACCAAACCAAGTTCCTGCAGTAGCTCCCACAACTTTAGGCAGCAGGAACATCTCCTAAAATAAAATGCTCTTCTGTTCCTTTATAATCACCTACCACCTATTCTTTCTACTGATTATTTGACCATACTTAGCAGATTGTGAAATATGTTCATTTGATTCGTGTGATGAAGTGTAATCTTCTGTACTTTTATGGATTTCTCCTGCACCATAAAAAGGGGTATTTTACAGGAGAAAGTTAAACTACTTTGCTGGTATATCAGCTCAAACCAGTTTGACCACTGACCTCATAGTATTGTGTAAAGAAAGTGCATCATAGGGTTTGGGGTCATCCTGGGGGCACGCCGAGGAAGATTTGAGAAGGAGGAGAGGGCATGCGCTGAAGAAGACACGCCTGTTCGTATTAGAAGACACGGCTATTCATGAATATGTATTGGCGAACAGGATCACGCTGAGGAAGATTCGAGACGATTCTAGAAGGAGAAGAGGGCATGCGCCGAAGAAGACACACCTGTTCATGAATATGTATTAGCAGACAGGATATAAACCAGGAACAGGAACTGTACCGCGTGCGTCTTGGTGGAGCAGAGACTTGCAGCGCACCCAGCGCTGTTTGCTTGCCTCTATTCGCTTAATAAATTGTAAATTTGAATTGGAATCCTGTTTGGGACTAAATCATTTATAACAAGATGATGACAGACCTGTCGTCGATGACATTATCACTAAGTAACTCTGGTAAACCAGATTTCCAACACGCACGCTGCTCAGAACAATGCCCGTGGTAGAGGATGTAATCCGGTGAACCATTACCATTAGCCTTTTTTCCGCCACCGGAAAAAAGTTAGAGTGCCCGTACACCACAAAGGTAAACCGAGAATTCAGAGACTCTTACACTCAAAAAGTATTGGTATTCTGACACAGATGGCAAAAAAAGAGAAAAGCAGAATGCCTGGCACAGTAAAGTAGGATGCCAGTGAGATGTGTGAGCCTTTGCAAGTTTCTGTAAATGCAAGTAATTTAGAACTATACTTTAACCTGATTCTTAAACATATTCATGCAATTAAGGTCAGTGTGTGTTCACATATGTAGGAACTTCCCCCTTAACCAGTTTTCTAATGTCAGTAAAGTATGAAGGGTCTCAAATAGAGGTCTGACAAAATACTGTGTTCCTACAAGATGAGGAGAATAGGACAGTGACTAGGAGTCTACTAATGCCACCTCTGAGGCAAGCACTAATTAACTTATCTTTTATTAGACAAAAATATAGGAGGAAACTCTACATCGGAACAGTACTTCCTACTGCTCACTAAGCCTTTATTCAAAAGAGAAAAGAATGGCACAGACCCCAGTACTATCTGCCTTTTCTATTCCTTTTATTTGCAATACATAAGCTTACTACACAAATATTCTAAAATCATTACTTTACTCCTTATTAGCTACTTGACTCTTTCTTAAACCTATTTGCAAATTTGTAGTCACTTGTTTTGTTTAACAGACAGTTTTCAGTAGTTAACAGCTATGAAGCATATTTGTCATTACACTGAAAATACAAGACACACAAACACTGTTCAGGTGCCTATATTCATATTAACAACATTATTTTAATGTAAGATTATACTTTATTTAGAAATGAAGAAATTTCTCAAGTATCACATAAATCTGAAGTGAGAATCAACAACGCAGAAGACTTAACACAAGGCTACAGTTAATTTAAGGTTGTTCTTTGTTGCCAATTTTCCCCAGTTATTGTACTTTCTCTTCCAAATGTTCCCTGTTTTTTTCCCAGCAGAGTAATTTCTGTATTCATCTTGCCAGAACACTAGTAATTCTGCCTACAGCCAGTATTTTTTGTTGTTCTAGGTCTCTCCTTTGCTCTGAGGCTTCTCCCATTGTCTTTGTCTATATTAGCACTTATTTCAGAGCTGCAGTGCAATTCTGTGAGAAACCCCCTGATTGCCTCCATTTACCACACGCTAGTTTGGTTCACAGAGCAGTTTTGGTGCATGTCATTCCTTCCAGAGAAGACTGTAGCGTACACCTACATTATCATTTCAGCTGGAGCAGAAGCATAGTTTTGAAGCCAGTCTCCTAAATATTACCCATTTTGTTTCAATTTTCAGAGGGTCTGTGGAGCACACGAGTTGTGTTCCTTTCAGATGAAAAGACATGGGAAGATGAGCTCCAGGAATACATCCCATACACTTACCTATCAACCAGCATTTAGTTCATAGGATCAGACAAGAGCTAAGACAACTACCACACACTGACAGATCTAATATAGGCTTAATCCAGCTGTTTGCTCTATGGATGTGCTCCTACACAACCACAATAACTGCTAATGTACATATGGCGTGATCTAGAAGATCTGCCCTATTTGCACTAAACATGCTGCAAACTAAGACATAAAGGTTCAAGACAGTAATTGATCCTTTAGGCAGCTCCAAACAATGCGCACAGTGGAGACATTCAGTCAAAGGGAATGGGCTCAACCAAACCCAAATGATAACCTGAGCCTCATACAGGGCAGACGTAGGGAACAGGCCTTGGCCCCACTTGCTGTGATCTACCGATCTGCTCCTAATTGCCCTGAATTACTTGCTAACACAGGCACAGCCCATGCCCTTCTAACAGCTCACAGTTCCCCGTGTTGCTGCCTGTTAATCAGTGCTTCAGGATACTTTTTCTTTGCAGGATCCTGTTTCATAAGCTACAGTCTTGCGCCTAATTTCTACCAATCCCCAAGTCATGGTAAATGGGAATAAGCAGTGACATATGCAAATAAGAGTAAATAGGAACAAGCAATGACATGATTTCCTATTGCAGCGCAGTCACAGTTGAAGTTACAAGTTTGTGTAATACCCTGCTTTGAGTATGCTCCCCGTGTAGTCTTTCAGTACAATACCCTCCCTTTGCAATTTTATTCACTTGTTTGCTGGCTGCAGCTAAAGACTACTAACTGTTAGGGCAAGACAGGAATTAAAAGTATTTGGTTTCTGTCAGTCAGGTTTTATGTGTATTTGGGTTTTTTTTAACTTTGTTCCAGACATTTTCATCTCAACCATCATTTATGTGACACAGCCTATCATGAATTACTTGCATATGAATGGTTTTGATTTCTTTATAAAGCAGGTCTACTTGAATTCTTGCTACTGAATAAATTGGAGTGACTAATTCTTGACCTTTATGGTGCAATGGAGTGGCAAAGGGTGTAGGGAGGGCAACAAAACTGAATCCATCCACAGACTTTACTCTGACCTGCCAGCTGTGATACACAGCCACACTTTCCCAAAGGTTAGCACACATCACTTGCAAAGTAGAAGCAAACTGCACCACTTGGGCCACACAGATTAAACTTCATACTGAAGTTTTCGGAACACTTCTTCACTTTTTCCCCTGCTTCACTTACTTCTTTTCACCCTTCCATTTTTCTGACTCCATCCTCCACAAACTTCACCCAAGCTAGGCAACCTTTTACGTTTGGGTTAGATATGGAGAGCAGATGGAGCATGGATGCACCATTACCTTATGACAGTGCCTCGCAAAATGAAGACGATAGCACCTAAATGAGTTAGTCTTGTGCGAACACACAGTTCCTCTATATGCCAAGGGCAGATAAGCTGTATTTAAACCATCCATACAGGTGCTTGTTTTCCAGAGCAAATTGCTCTCAAAGACTTAGTGACACCCATGGGGACCAGCAAAACCTGTGACCACAGAGTACTTCAGTGGTGCTTATTGGTGTGACTACTTACTACTGCTTCAGGTTGACTCTAATCACCTCCAGCAGGGGTGCCGGTGACGTCCTGCCCTGGCCTGCGGAGTCACTACTTTTGCTACAAAATACGTTTATCATGCTAACAAGGTCACTATTTTTTCTGAGAGAAACCCGACAGTGATTTCTATGTAGATATTTTGGGTTAGTATTAATAATACTTTAATTAATTTAATGGCAATTGCAACAAAAGCAAGCCTAATATTTATGTTGGCAGCAAACCATACTCAGTCACAGACTGGGTATCACCCTGCTAGACACAAGAAAAGGTCCCTAGTCAGTCATATGACAGAGAGCTTCCATACAAAAATCATCAAAAACTCGTATAAATTGCCAAATACTGAGCACCTGCAGTTTGAGTCAGGGGGTTGACAACAGAGCAGGTCCCATCATTTAGGGGAAAGACAGGATCTTGCTGGAAAAAAAACTTCTTTCTGGCTGTTGTAGAGACTCCCAAAGACTGAAGTGGTGCACAGCCTCACTGCAGTGCTAGCAAATCCTGAACCAAGCAGTTGCCAAATCTCCTCAATGTGGTATGGGTAATGAGGCTCTCTGGCACTTCTTGATATGTTAGAATTGCAGCTATTTGCTAAACCTATTTTATACTTGACCTGATCCTCATTATTTCCACCTCTCTCCCTGTCCCTTCCCAGAAAATGTGTCACTTCTTTTCTGCCTCATTCTCCCTGATCTGCATCCCACCAGCCCCCACTCTCTCTCTCTTCTCACACCTCGTGCCTGAACAGTGAGCATGGTTAGAGGCAACCATCTGAGTTCTCTAGTGCCAAAACTGAATTCAGATTTTAAAAGCTGTATGAAAGGTTAGAATTCAAGTCTCCTGAACCTCTTCTGTTAGGTAAGTAGGTTAATAACTTAGCTAATATCAAAGGGGAGAACATTGCCAAAAAGTTTCAGGATGTTAAAAAAAAAAAAAAAATCACATTCTTTTCAGTGAATTTACTGTTTATTGCTGTAATTTAGTCTACTTTACACTACATCTCCATTTCCAGGCTCAGCAGGTCACAGCGGCTCTAAACCACACAGCTATGAACAGGCATCAGCATGTATGAACATGACCATATGCACAAACATATAAGCATATAAGCATGGAAAACCAGCCCTTCCCCATCACTCAAAGGCTCTCTTGCCTACTTCTGCACTGATTTGCTCTCCACCATGCTCCCTACTTTTTCCCCCAAATACAGCACTCATTTCTTGCAAAGGGACAAACCGACCCCAGCCCGCTGCAACCTACTCTGAGCTCCCCCCTTCAGTGGGGGGACAGCCTGTCCCCAGGGCAGCCCCAAGGAGAGAAGATGCTACGGACCCGGGACACAGGGCAGGCACTGTGCCAGCACTCGCTGGAGGGACCGGAGTAAGCTGTAGGGCACAGATGAAGGTTTCTGCTAAGACAATAGAAAAAGTCAGGGCTTGTGTGGATTCTTGTTGAAAGAGTCATACCATGGTCAATCCATCCAAACCATCATTGTCAAAGGTTGTGTCCCTAGGCCCGGTCATGAAAATACCGCGCACACACAGCCTGAAACACCACACGGATACGCTAAGGCCCTGCAGAGTGGACTAAACTGAAGGTACTACAACTTACGTGTTTGACTTTATGGATAAGCTACAATAAGTAAAGTGAAAATAATGCCTGAGTGTACAGTCAAGACCTTGTTCATAGCAAGCTATGAAAGAAATAATCTCAAGTTCACATAGGTATTATTGGCTGTAATAGAAGTTCAGAAAGTATTCTCTACTTCTTACCATCTGTTATAAACTTTTCAATTGTTTCCAAACATTTTTCATTGCATAATGAGTGATGTTAATGTAAAAATTTCCAAAGGAAAAAGGTTCATAAGTAGTTTTCAGGAACATTAAGTAAAGCTGCCCACTTCCATGATCCCAGGAATATCTGAAGAGCCAGTTAAAGGATGCATTTCAGGAAAGGTACACATGTTCTCCAGAGTACTGAAACTTTTATAGTGTGTTGGAAATACCCATGACAGATAATAGATTTCAACTTACTTGTTCAGAGACTTTTGGAAAAAACACAGAATAGAGTCATTAAAGAAAGGTAAGTGCTCTTTTGCACCTCTTTAAGCACAGTGCCTTGGAAAATCTAGGTATTTGGAGAAAACCATCTTGTATTTTCTTGTCCAGTGTTTGTTTCATTTGATTGCTAATAGGTCAGGTGCAGCAAACATATAATTTTACACGTTATTGCATAAAAGCTTGGGCCTTGGAGCACCTGTTAGAGCTGATTAAAGTTCTTTCCCCTGGACACAAACTCTCTCAGCTGCTAGTAATTAGAAAAAAACAAAGCAGAACTACCACATGGACGCAGGCCCTGAAAGAGGGGAATGCCAAAGAAAGCAGCACAAATTTTACAAGGATGCATGTCATGTTTTTTCCCTTGGCAGTACAACCTTAGAACACCAGGGCGAATGCCAGCTACTTCAAGTGTCAAACAAACAACAAAATTTGCTACAGGTCTTCTAAGCTTTGAATTGGAAAGGGGAGCACCTAGAGGCAAGCCATAATCCTGTAAAATAACTGGGTTTATAAATATGGATAGAGAGAAATTCTATAGGAAAGGACATGTTTAAAAATTTGATTGAGTGGAAGAGGACAGTTTTCTAAAGTCTTTGCAATTGCAGACTTGCACTAACATTTGTTTTATTTACCGTTGTTCTTGTAGGCTGTGTCATCAAGCTGGTCTTTATTTGTTGCTGTAAAATCCTTCTGAAAGCATTTTTAGACTATGAAATTAATGCATCTGTAGAGGATTATCTATTTCAATAATGTCATCTGTGTGCAACCAAATTTACTGACTAAAGCACATTTTCTCTGGCAATATAAAAGCAACTTTAAATTTGGCTTTTATCACTAAGATTCAATCCAATTAGAATTGATTTCAATGGAAAAACTGTGGTGATTGTAACAGGAAAAGAGTCAACTGACTAGGTATTCTGTGCTGCACAAAGTAAATATAATGAGACTGGTAATATAGCACATTATATGTAAAATATTTAAAAGTCAAAGAGATAATTTCTGAAGTTATTTGTGACACTTATAAACCCCTCCCAGGAGGACATAGTAAGTAGCAGCCGAGTCCTCAAGGGGTACCAAACATCATACATTATTCTGCTTTAGTGGACACTTGGCCTCACTAGTCCTAGGTCAGTTTTACCCCCAGTCACAGTGTATATGCAGGATGAATTTCCTCAAAGTTCCAGACTTGGTCAACGTGCTGCTCTGTCAGCTCGAAAACATATCACTGTGGAAAACAAATGGAAGAAATGAGCAATGATACTGTTTGATGATTGTAAAGATAATATTTTAACTAGAAAAGTTATAAACCCACTATAGATAAAGATTGAAACTTTGGGATGAGACAAGAAATCCTGGTTAAGGAATAGAGATGATAAAATTATATAAAATACATATATTATTATAGTGATGAAACGTATTTAAATCCAGTCCCGGCTGATCAATGAATGAAGAGATGTGAGTCCCATCATTGCCTGTAGAAGACGCGCGGTGCCTGGCAAAATGTGATTTCCCCTGGAAGGCCCAGCACCGTCAGGAAGCCTGACGGGACATGGTGCTGTGCTTTTCGGGTACCAACTCTTTTTAAGTTCCTGTTTCCTTCACCTTCCAGCCATGGGGTAGATCATGTCTAAGCCATAGCAGCAGGGGAAGACACGGGAGGGAAGCAGTGAAGTGGTGCTGTTAAAGCCACCCATTCTGTCATATGTTAAAGGTGGGCTGTCAAAAGCCTGGGGGTGCTTTTATGCTTTTTCAAGAAGTCTTTGTTTTGACTACTGTAGCAGAGAAGGAAAAGAGAACAGAAAAAACACTAAAAGCAACTTGACTTAACAAGGTGAAAGTAAGCAATGGCATGGAGAAGGGCGAGGAGTCTGATAACCTTATCACTTGTGCAGCTAGTCCTACCCTACTCACGGTCAGATCTAATCCCTTTCTCAAACCAGCACTGGAAAAAGATGAAAGAGCTGATATATCTCTAAAGGTCTAGCAGGTCCAGAGACAGAAAGCAGCCTTCTACATAAGAATAATATAAACAAAGGAGATTAAGTGTTTACAACAGTTCTTTGAGGGAAGGCAACAATCCCCCAGCTGGCACTACATTAAAATGATTTTAATCATCCTAACGGAGGAGATGGATGCTTTGTGAAAGAAAAATTCCATAATTATACTTTTAGGATGGGAATTATTCTTCCTTTCTTAAGTAAAAAGCCTCTGTTTAATTTTTAAGCACATAAAAAAGGAAAAATTAGTCCAGTATAACATGGGGACTGTGAATAATTCCAGGTTGTTGAAAGAAGGGATGGAGGAGAGAAGACAGATAGAAATTTCTGCTTCCATACAGTCTGAGCTTTTGTTGTGTGGGCTTTTGGTTTGGTGGGTTTTTGTTGGAGTTTTTTAATTAAAGGGCAAGGAGCGCTTTGTTTGATCTCCACTTCTCAAGTGTAACAAGTAGGACAGTATTTTATGAAAACCCCATCCCAAGTATTTTTACCCAGAGTTCATCACCTTACCAATTTTAGTGGCAAATGGTCTTGCCTTTACCAATTGCTATGCTTTTATTATCTGACAAAAATGAAAGAGCCAGTCGGATTACTCATAGTAGTTTCACACAGGAGGACTGTGTGAAGTGTTACCATTTCATGTGGCTTTTTACCACTAGAAGCCACACAATCCTGGCCATGTAGGTAGAGACAGACTAGAAAAAGACAGAAAAGATACCCCTATGATGGACCTGACCTTCTGTGTCCTGTGGATCGAGAGGAACAGGAGGCTCAGCCCCTACCATCAGAATCGAGTATTAGGTGTAATTTCCACATCACAGCTTTCTTCAAAGATGTAGCAAGATTGTGCCTTTCAAAGCCACAATGAAAACAGAAATGCAAAGACCTACATTGCTGGCTGACTCAGCAATATGCCGCTTCTTTCCACAGGCCCCTCTCCTCTCCCGTTCTAGATATTGTTTTTCCTCTCTGCCTTCTCCTGGCTGGTGGCCAACTTGAAGGCCCCCAGACTCAACAACAGGGGCCCTTCCACTGTAGGGTGATCACTAACGTTGCTTAGCTTGCTCTCCTCAGCAAAACAGAAACAGACCAACAAGGTTGTGGACCACCCTGCCTGAGATCTAGTCATACATATGTTTATTTTTCAGTTTCCTTTTTACTTTAGTGTAATACTAAATTCAGAAGCTTCTGCCTTCACAAGAGATAGATGCCGAGAGTCAAAGTCCAGAAACAGATCACAGATCACAGATCACAGATCACAGAAACACTAGGTTG
>NW_010522303.1:0-18743 GCF_000687285.1 Phaethon lepturus
AATAATTATTATATTAATAATATCAGCCTCTCCCTCCCAGCCTTTCCCTTCCCACATGCATTTGAGGCCTGATCCTGATCTGGGGGTCTATATGAGTGCACAGTGAGTCCTTTTGTCTGTCCTTGATTCATCATCACTGTGTTCTTGTGGCCAGGAACCAGTGATTGTCTGAACGCGACTTGTAGCTGCAGGTCTGGTTTTCTTTTTTCTCTGCTCAACGGTGCAACGCTCTACAAACAAGATTTTTAAGGCACTGTGACATCTATCTCCCACTGATTTTGATGAGAGTAAAATGTCTAAATACCTTGAAAAATCTTGTTATAAATGACTTAGAGAAATCCAATTTTCCAAAGTGACTTAAGCAGACTTAGGAGCCTGAGAACTCAGACACACAATTAGGTTACTACTGCTTAACATGTTACCATTCATCAGCTTAGCTTGAACTTCAATCATTTCAAGCTAGGCTAAACAAAATTATCTTATATTTGCCACTGTCTAAGGCTGAGTGCACAAATATTTAGAATCCTTTGGCTAATTCAGTATATCTTGTTAAATCATGGTAACGATGCTCCTGGACGATTTTTCAGTTTGAAAATCAATGAGATTTGGAACTTTGATAGAATAATGAGCTTTTGTGGCATTACATTTTGTGCTGTGTCAGCTTTTTATCATTGACAGTCCCTGTCTTTGCTCCAACCCTTTGGCACAAGGTGGCAGAGTATCCCCTTCACTATGTTACGTCATATGTTCATATGAGGCAAACGTGTTCATACCAAGAGTTACAGCACCTTTAGCTCACTCCAAAATGTATTATGTGTCTCAACAGTAAAGTTCATAATTAATTTCTACAAGTACATCTTGGATATCTAAAGATATTTCTAACCCGAATAACTACAACTGATGTAGATATAAGCCCTTTTTACTTTAACTGCAGCAGCAATAATGAAACTGGCGTCGCAATGTTCACAGACAGCTAACTGCCTCAATATTTACCCAGCTTGTCAAACAGATGAATTTCATTTTGTAGTAGGTACACTAAAAGTATTTCTCAAGCTAGCAAGTTAAGAGTTGAGGTAAGAACACAAAAATGGCCACACCAGAGATCCACGTAGCCTTGCATCTTACTTCCACCCATGACTTGAAGCAGTGTCTGTGAAAGAGTATCAGAGTAGAGTCAACATGTGGTGGTATCTCCCCTGGCATACCCTCCAAAATTTCAGCAATATGAGTCGTAGAAACTTCTAGTTCTAGTAGTTGTATCTTTATTTTTAATAGTCTTTGTAACATTTTCCTTACAGGAATTCACCCGGTCAGTTTCTGATCCAGTGTCACCTTCTGTATGCACATCATCATGCTGCAATAGATTTATCAACATTCTGTCAGGAAAAAAAAAAAATCTGATTTTGTTTATTTTGACCTGTCTAGAAATTATATTTTATATTCTCCAGCTCTTTACCTTTAGCAGTCTGGACATAACTGTCTTTCTTCAAGGTCACAGAGAAAGGCTGTGGTAGAGAAAAGGTCTGAATCTGCTTTCCTCATTTCTGTCTTGTGACACAGCCACAGAACCAGCTTCTTGTTGAATATATCAATTTAAATGATTTGGAATTCAGATGAGTTTGCTTTACTGCATTCCTAATTTGAATCAAGCTGGCTGGCAGTGAATACTTTTTTGCTACTGCAGTATAGATAAGATACAATATTATGAAGGAAACATTGCAGTGAAGGCACTTAAATGTTCCAGAACACCTCTCATACATCAGGAGCCCAGGTGTTCCTGTTCAGCTTATATATATATATATATGCTTTATGCGTACTTCTATGTTATCTCACAGTAAACACTTTAAGTATGTGGGTTTTATTTCCAGACCATTAAGTGGGTGCTATTTCTCCAGAGAATAACCTTGTCCTATTGATTACCAGTAACATCTTTCAGCTATGCTGCAAAATCTCTTGTGAATTATTGTCATATGTTTAGTTGTCATAGGGAAATACAAAGATTATTACATTCCTGTGATGTGTGCCAACATTCATCTAAATCTAGCTTGGTTCCCTTAAGTGAAGAAAATAGATCTTCTTTTGATTTCTTTTTTAGAACTTGAGATGATTTTTAAACCTTTCATGTCATGGGTAAAGGTAATAAGTTGTTGTTCTCTCCAGTCAGACATTTGCCCCTTTAGATATAATTTACAAGTTTTCTCCTTTTCCTCTTCCTTGCATCTTCTGGTCTGACTGACTGTTATCTACAACTTTAGCATCATTTCAAGGAGCAAACAACTCCTTCCCCAGGACAAGATTAGGCCATTAAACTTTATTCAAGTAACAATTGTTTTTTCCAAGATGACTATTCCAACTAACACCTCTTTATGTCTCCGTAAATTTTTCTTTATTGATAGGCTGAGGTGACCTGTAAATTCAGTAATGCATACAACATGTTAGGAGGAAAACTGTCTGTATGTGGCATCTTTTCATAAATTAGACCCTAACTGCCTCTTATGCCTGTGTCTTTTTATTATCCCTGTTTTTTCATCAGATGAAATAATTCTCATTGGTGGACCATTTCTCTTGTAAAGCAGTTTTACATAAAGCCATTTCTTAGCAATTGGTTTATAATGATGTTGCAGAAATAAATTCTCCATAAGTTTTATTGGTTTTTTTTCTCTTGACTTTTAAGGAAAACAAACAACAGCAATCAATGAAAGATCTTTATTTTGTTTGGCATTCTGTATTTTTTTACATCTGATGGAGAAAAGGACAAGGGGATAAGGGGAAAAATATAACAAACAAAAACTGCAGTCCTAATATATGCACATAAAGGCAAAACACTGTGTAGAGGCTGTATCCTGTGCTCAAAAGAAGACAATGGAAATTCTTAAAAGACACACAAGGATTTGCCCTAAATGCCTTAACGTTTTTTTCTATTACTAATTACTTCTAATAGCACCTCAGACACTGAACCAGCAGCTGTAAACTTAAGTTGATTTGAACATATTTCCTTTCTTCCTGTAGTCATAAATGATGTGCAGATACTTTTGTTAACCAGGTACACACATTTCTCCAAAGAATAATTTTTAAAGGTTTCAATCTAATTCCAGATCATTGTGGCAAAATTTTGAGTAATTCCTGACAATATTCTAAACCAGCATTTATGATTTATTTCTGTGTAGAAGAAGCATTAGTACCACTAGATATTATCAGCAAATATCAAACTCTTCATTGCAAATGTTTCTGATACATTGCTTGTTAAAGAGATAGGCTTGCTTACTCTGACAGTCTTTTAAACTGAATCTACTTTTTCCTTCCATTCATCCATCTTTGAGTTTTGACATACGCTGTCTTTCCATGAAGGTTTCAAGAGCTGAGACGACCTTGCCAAAGATCAAGAGGTGTGCCTGGAAGAATTATAATTTGTTGGAAGAAGATTTATGCGATTAATGTGTAAAAGAGTACTTGTTCTGTAGTGATTGATGACAACACTGGCAGTATTGACTGATCATTAGAAATATTTATATGGCAGGTCCTTTAAGATGGTGGTAGACTTGAAGGAAAGATTAAATGTGTATCAAGAAGACAACCGTTTCTCTGTGTATGGAACCAGAGCTTGTAGTTCTTTGTAATATCTTTAATTACTTTCTTCATGTTTGCATTGTTTCACAGAGAAAAATGTACCATATGATTGCCTCCAAATGACTTGTAGACCCCACTAAATTAATAGTGTCTTTTGCTCATTTCAAAAGCAGTTAAGTTCCACTTTTGCAATTAATATTATCAATCACATATTTATAAAAATATTCTTAGGTATGGAGCATATTCATAAAGACACGTTAAGAAGGATAAATATATTGTTGCTCACCTGTTTCCCCAATTTAGTAACATAAATGGACTTTAAGAAGATACACATGCTTTGTTATTTGTGCCTCTGGCATATTTTTAGACTTTGGAGTTTTCTACTGTGTTATTTACCAGGTTGTGTTGATACATTAACGAGTAACTGTTAGTAAGTGATAAGCTACTATTTTAGTTACCTATAGTCATTAAAAATAGATGGTCATTAAGGTGGTAATTTAAATACAAGTAGACCTGGCATTTTTCTCAGTTTCGTCACAACACGTAACTCCATAGAGTGATTCAGTACAATTACTCTTAATTTACTTAGGTGCAAGTGAAGGCAAAATCTCTTGGCCTGCTTATGTATATAGTAACTGCAGACAGACATACTCACTCAAACCCTCCCTAAATATATATTTATGTATAGTGAGAGTTCATATATTGTATGAGTAGAATTATCACAGCTTTAGAGAGTACATTTAATATATTTAATTTATGAGAAATCTATTAAATAGAAGTATGTTTAATTGATTTTGCATTATGAAAACTTTTACTTACACTGAGGTCAATTTTTTTAATTTCTTGAGCAATGGAACAGGTTGCCCAGAAATGTTGTGGAGTTTCCATCCTTGGATATATTCAAAATCTGTCTCGACACAGTCCCGTGCAGCTGGCTGTGGGTGGTCCTGTGTGAACAGGGTAGATGGACCAGATGACCTGCAGAGGTCCCATCCAACCTCACCTATTCCATAGTTCTGTCATTCTGTGAAACTACCGCGGAAACTCCTCCATATAAAATGCACTGTTGCCGTTCCGATGATAGGTTGCATGTAGCACAAAATACGAAATATTAAGTGCTCATCAAGATGTACTGATTCCATTGTTTTGATATACTGAGAATGAGCCACATTTCTCAGGTTTTATCTTAGTGTATTTACCTACACCAGTAATTGCCAGAACAACTAGCTATTTTAGTTCATCAGGGGGAAAGTATTAAAGCTACTTACAGTATGTATCTAAATTTATCACTCCTTTCCTTCATGTTACATTTTATGCGAGTTAATTATTAGTTGCTTTTAATTATACTTCATGGCCTTTGTCCTGGAGACTATCCAAAGAGTAAATCATCATGGTATGCAATTTAGTGAAACAGTTTCCAGGCATCATGCCATCCTCAAGACCATGTGAAACAATTGTTATTAAAATTAGGAAAATAGTAGTATGCATATTTGGATTATGAATAATGGGGGAGAAACAGTTGACATTATTCCATTAATCTGATGAAAGTTTAGGGTCTGGTGTGGCTTTTACTGTACTTCCTAACCACTTCAAAATTAAGAGCATGAGAACAACAGTGTGTCACTTCTGTTGCTCCATTTGCTGACAGAAAGCCCAATGGTCTCTTATCTTTCTGAATCTTTTTTAGGTTCATGTATAGGTGTAAAAAAGCTCGCCCCACTGCTTTGGAAGCAGCTGTTGGGCAGGATTTGTCCTCAGAACAACATTACTTCTCAGCTGAGTGATTCAAACAGTTGAGGTGAAGTAAAACTGGCACAGGTTCTGACACAGGCCGTTGACATCAGTGAGGGACTGCTGGAAAAGCTAGGTAAATCCTTGAGCTGCTAGACCATGCTGAAATCCTTGGTTAACCGTGGTTACTTGTGCAAAGCTACTGTGACTATATTATAACATTGGTGTTGGAGGCACCTTGCAGATGCAATCAAATATGTGAAAAGGCAATACATGTCTATGTAGATACAGATAGATATATCATAGCTATAGGTTAATTTAAGCCTTTTGGGAACCATTTATGTTTTCACAGCAATGTTTTTGTAAGTTTTTTAAAATCTTACTACTTGAAGAAGCAGCCATGCAAAGAACCAGAAAAACTGACTCAGAGACTGATCCCACAAAGACTTGCTGAATGAATAATTTTAGTTTTCTGAATTGTCCCATTGCTGGTTTTGTGCAAATTTGTGCTGTAATGGAAAATGTTCTAACACTTTAACGTTGTTAAAATGCAATTGAAGGCCAAGTAATACAAAAATATTTAAAAACAATTATCCATGATTTACAAAATTATGTCTTACATATTTATGAGCTACCTGAGGTCAGCTATATATTCCACTACAGGAAACTTCATCAGCTCAGGACCATTCTGATGAACGAGAATAAATAATTACATGGAGTTCACAGAGGAAGCTGATTCTGGGGAAAAAAAACTTCTGCTCTAGAAACTATTTAGGACTAGTGAAATGTGCAGGCACCAGTTAAGCCAATGTATTGTCAAATGTATAATGTAAACAAATTGGAAATACCATCAACACAAATGGAAAAGCTTTCAATCAAATTATAGGTATATGTACATCTATAAAAGTTCCCTAGGACAAGAATATACCATGAGCATCCAAGCAGAAGCTTTATTGTAAAAAAAGGTAAAAGTTTTTGTTCATTTTGAAGTGCATTCAACAACAAGTAGGAACAAAACAGTTTTGTTTGGCTTGTGCAGTACTTCAGTATAGCACATCATAACCAAGATATAAAAAATAAGACAATTTGACATAGTTGTCTCATTGAAACTCATTTTACTATGAACACCAAAGACCTAATTTCTAATATAAAACTATTCACTTAAACCAAACACCTCTGGTTCTCTTCGTGTAAGTCTGTGACTTAAAAACTTTTAACAGATGTTTTCTCACCTATTTCTTCCTAAATTTTAGCTGAGATTTTAAAATGCCTAGCATGGTTCTTATATGTTCAGAAAATAATCTAAACTAAATAGACACTATTTTTTCCTTCAGAAACAAAACCAAAAATAGTCTTCATAATAGGTCATTAATATAACAATCTTGAACCTGAATTTAGTCAGCAATGTTAATTGCAATTTGGCATTTTGTTATTCATGCTAACTTTTTAACAAATTTGCCATTTTATTTGTTACATAATAAATATTCTAAGAGTTAAAACTATTCAGTTTCTCCCTTTACAACTGTTGTATTTTTTCACAGATTCTTCCTTTTACTTCGTTAAACTGTTGTAAGCCAAAATCTCAAATTTAAGAGATGACTTTACTCTCAGGGATTTCACCTGTTAGAAATTTATCTGGATTTAAGAAAATAGTTAAGCATCATCTTAAACCATTCCTACTCAACTAAATACATATGAGAGTGTCTCTTTGCTTTTCTCTTTTAAATCTAAACCAGCATTTTATACTAACAAGTCCATGAGAAAAACAGCACAGTGGTAATTTCTCAGTTACTGTTATTCTGCCCTCTGAGATCCATGTTTAGATCACTAAAAAACAGAGGCTTCTCTCTTTTGGTTGTGACACTATCATCTCACCTTTTTGCTTTATTTGTCTCTTTCTGCCTATACTATTTCCTGCTTCTCTGTTTTTGAATCGTCATAAGTATTCTCAGGTCAGGATGGTTTCCCAACAATTTTTATCTGCAGTTAAAAAGTAATTCACATTTCTTTACTCAGTTCAGTGGCAACCCATAAAGATTTCTGAATCTCTTTGCACCCAAGAAATTTCACAGTTAATATAATTTGAGTTTAGATTCTTACTATTGAGTAACACCTTTCTAAATGGAAAACCAGCCGATCAGAGTTAGTCTCATGGTTTCAATATTACAAAGAATAGTTCTTAAAAACTCAGGTCCTTGTCCTAAAGGTTCATGGCAGTTTAAAGTCATAGTTTTTGTTTAATTATAATGATCCTTTCATGAGCGGAATCTCATTTGTGTTAGTAGTCAAACGTTGATTTTAATTTGGAAAGTTCATTGCAAATAAGTTGTGTTCTCTTGATTTAGGTAATTATACTCACTTAGTACGTTAATGGCAAGGACTGCTCAGGCTTTTTAAAAACCTTCTAGCTCTCTGTAGAACAGTTATTAAAAGGAGTGGAGAGTATGCAGTTGTCTTTGATCACTTTAATGAACCTCAGTGTTTTTATTGTCTACTCACTTATATGCAAAGTGTAGCGCAACTGTGTATTAGCTACTAATTAGAGTTTTATTCAAGAAAAAAATAACATAAAAGCAACCTATGCCATAATTAAAATTTTGAACAATATTGTTTCTAATAGTTATCAAAGAGCAAGACAAATCCCTTTTAATTACTTTTAAAATACATATGCCTTATTGCAGATCTTTTGATTTTGGTTATTTTTATGTTCATAAGGACTCGTGTTTTGTCAAAAAGACAAATTAGAGCACAGCCATTGCCAGCCCATGGACAGCAACAGAAAGGGGAAAATGCTGTGAAAACAACATGAAATTTTTATCTCGTTGTTGGTCTCAGTTGCAACATTTACATTTACGTTTCCTGCAGCAAGCATTAAGAGCATTCTAATAAACCTTTCAGGCAATGAATGTCCAGTGGCTCCAAGTAAGGACCGCAGATTTTGGAACGTGTTACACTTAGATGGATCATATTTAGATAATCCTTTACTACTTCTATTCTGTATATTCATGGGACATAACATTGTAATATGCATGAGATAAAATGCGCTCATTGTAATTCTGTTCCCAGCGCAGGCCCATCATTTCCATCAATGATTCAAGTGCTGGCGCAGGGCAAGAGATGGTATACTCACTACTGTATTAGCTAAACTCTTCATGCTGCAGTTCTTCATGTGCAAAATAGTAAAATAATAGGACAACCGTGTCTCTGACACAACCAGATACCCCGAGGTGGGGGAGATAACTGAAGAGTAATCTTCAGTCCAAAGAATAAGACACAGAGGCATAATTAAAAAACACACAAACAGGAAGAAAGTATGTGAAATAGCTTCTTATGCAGAGAAATTATGCACAAAAGTACCCCACCTGTTTGGAAACTGTAAGAAATAAGAAGAAATGTCATAGGAATGGGCTATGTAAATTAACAAAAATCATGGAGAGAACCTAAATATCACCTAAGACCTAGTGAGATTAAAAGCATGAAAAAGAACACATAATATTTAGGTGATGCATAAATCTCACTTTACAGCTTATATTGGACTTCAATAATAAATAAATTTGTATTCATCTACATTTTAAAGTGAAATCTGAAATTCAGCTTTTAAGCCAAGTGTTCTGATTCCTTTAAGAAATTCATAAGAGAATGGGATTTTTTATATGCACTAGAAATTAGTAGTACAGAGTAACTAATATTTGGTTACTTGGAAGAAGCTTATTGACAACTGGATGGAAAAGCTGAGAGTGATGTTTAATCTCAGGATCAGGAGAGAGGTGGGAAATTAGGGATAATTTTCCACTTTATATAGCTCTAGCTTTTCATCACTCCAGATCCTTAATGCCATTCACCCTTGAAAAGAGTTTTCCACTCTAAAACAGGCAATAGCATTACCGATGCTATCTGATGACAACCAGCACGATAACAAGATCCTCCAATGAAAGGTGCTCTGTATGAATTAAATAAAATTATCTTCAAACACTAAAGCGACAAGGAGTTAATACCATTCAGAATAGTATTAATTTCTTCCTAGATTTCCCTTTAGACTTGCTGACTGAAGCATGTTGTGCAGTGGCTTCTTCCCAGCTTCCTGCAGCCAGGAGCAGTGCTGCAGATCCAGAGATCTGAGCTAGCCAAACATCATCAGCTGAGTGGTAGTGCCCCACCACCAAGGTATTTTTCAATAACCTAGAAAAATGCATATGAGTGTTACAGAGATGCAATCCCTTTATGTGTTGCTTATTGATTTTTTCTGTTTCATGATTGTCCACTGATAATTTCATCACTTTCTTCAGCAAGTGACCTGAATAAGCTGAGGGCACAGATCCTAGTTGGATATATTAATGTGAGAAGCAATTGTTTTCGTCTCCAAACTAACATCAGTAGGGATAATGTTCCAACTTAACTTTGGTCAAACAAAAACCTCTAATAAAGTTCTATGTAGCTTTAATAAACATACCTTTTTTTTTTCCTTTTCACATATGCAGCAACTTTGCTTAACGGAAGGCATGATTTTATTAATTGATGTCATGTCAGCAATGGTACCCAAAGGTTTTCGAAAGGGCATTAAATGGGTGTTGGAAGTGACACCTTGCTCTCATTCGCCCTGTGAGACTGCTGAATCACAGAACAAATCATCTGCTGGTCAAGCTTCTGCCTCATAACCTTGAGTTAGCGACAAATGATCACATAGTTACAGATTTCATGTTGCCTCTTTTGGTCCCTCCACTGACTACCCTACATGAAAACAAACATGTTGTAGAGAAATCTGCTTCTTTCACCACTACAGCTTTCTGTTCCCGTACAGAGCTCACTGTAATGTCCTTTCCTTAATGCCTTACCTAATGCCACTGGATTCAGCAGAACACTTTCCATTGGCTTATGTAGACTTTGGATTGCACAAACTGTGGTCCATATGTTACCAGAAACAGTATATTGAGATCTTGAAAGCCTTCCTAGAACTGCAATACACCAAACAATTTTTCTAAAGAAATTCTTCCTTTCTTAATTGCTTCTAGTCTCACACAGGTTTATGACCCTTCCCTACAAATCTTAATGCAAAGGGGTTCTGTCCACTCAGGTGTTGAGCAATGTCTAGTCCATACCTCTCTGAAAGCTGACACATAAATACCGAAGGGAAGATGGGAAGAAGAGGCAGAGGACAGCAGCAGCTGGAGGAGGGAATGAGTGAGTTATGTGCCAAAATCGAAGCTAGCAGCACACTCTGAGCACAACAGATGTGCAGGATCTGAATGCTTTATTTTCTCTGGCACTTCCAGCTTTCCTAAATTTCCCCAAGATTCACTGTAAAGTACTCGACTATAATCTGGGGAATCCATAACTGGAGTGCCTACTCAGTTTAGTGTAATCAGCTTTCGGGAACCACCCCTGCTCTTAGTGCACTGTTGACAAACAAAGTTGTTACTCTATGAGTCTAGTATGCTTACATGGCATTAATTCTGTCTAACCTTCAGAAATTAGAAAAAGTAGCAATTATAGCCTTAAAAAGTCACTTTTGAGTTGACTAATTAATCATTCATTGCCCATGGCACTAATAAGTCATTAGTTGTGTAGTGGCTCATTATAAGGTGCAATATGTAGAAGGACTCATTTATGCAACTCCTTGCTGAATGTTGATTAGGTTATTTATAGATAATACGTGCTTGTTACCATCAATTATGACTTACAACACGAGGAATGTGTTTTTTCTGTTGAAAAGTAAAAAGTAAGAGACTCATTTAAATAATCTTTACAATTACAGTATTGTAAAAGAAGCTGTTAATACAGTATCACTTTCAGTACTATACCCTCCAGAGAAGGGGTTCTTTCGTCTTGCTACATTGAAATCTGTTCCCATTTGCTCTTTAGTTTTGTTTTTCAATTGCTGTTCTGTCTACTTGAGTTATTCATGCTTCCTGAAGAACTCTGCAATGTAAGAACTAAAGTAAAACACATGTTGTAAACAGACTTTAATGCATGAAGTTAAGTAGTATTACTCCAGTTTTATATGCTAATGTTCTAAAGGCTTCAGAAATACAACATGAACTCAAAGTTATTGGATATATTAACCTGTGTTTTGAAAACACTCTCTGAATTTAAAAGAGGCATAATTACCCCAAAGAAAGAGAGAAAAAAAGGTGGTAGCAGGAATATTATGTGTCAAAGTTTGCCAATTTAGAGTCACTGAAGTAATTTTTTAATTGCTCCTTTTTTATTTTGCCTGAAGAACGGAATTTACAACAACTAAGCAATTAAAAACATGCATTTCTCTTTAAAAAGAATATAAGTAAAATATAAAAACACATCAACTTTTCTTTACTTGAAAAAGCCTGCAGTAGATTTTATCCCAATACATGCACACGGAAATCCTCTGTCCCTTAGATCATCTCTAAGGACAGTACTTAGCACCTTTAGAGTAGTTGCTATGGCTTCAGCCAAAAACCCAGTCCTCTTGGCTCGTTGCAGTGGAAAATCCTGTTTGACACATACCAGCCACTTGTCGTTGATAAAGACTTCCACACCCAAGCTGCCACAGAGAAGAAAGAAGGGCTGGAAGGAGGGGGAGGAGGCAGTAACCTGAAGGGATTCCAGTTCTCATTCTGGAAGGAAAAGGGAAAAGGGAAAAGAAAAGGAAAAGGAAAAAGAAAAAGAAAAGGAAAAAGAAAAAGAAAAAGAAAAAGAAAAAGAAAAAGAAAAAGAAAAAGAAAAAGAAAAAGAAAAAGAAAAAGAAAAAGAAAAAGAAAAAGAAAAAGAAAAAGACCTCAACTGTTCTTGCAGAAAGCAGCTTCAAAAATTGGGAAAGTATCCAGAAGCCAGATAGAAGTAAAAGACACTGGTCCAGAATTGTCGTGCAACACCTCTGAGCAGGGAAACAGCTCATGGAGAAACTGAGGATGATGTTTAATAAATCTGGGACTATTTCCCTCCTTTTCATTCAGTCCTCACTGTGGTCAGATCAGAACTGTGGTATCTTGAGAGATTTGAGCCACTGAAGAGCTGTGTGGGACTTGCTAATATGAACCTGTCCAACAAAGGAGAGGAGTTTATGGCACCCCTCTCGCAGAGGGAAGAAGGTAATGTAGATCTAGAGAAAGAATTCCCAGGTACAGCAGAAGAGTGTGTTAGCTTTGGATGTTTGCTATCCTAGGAGAGGTTTGCCAGGATGATACGTAACTGTAAAAAAGTGTTATGTTCTTAAATAAAGCTGGCAGGCACCAACAGTTCTTGGCCCTTTTCTATCACAGTGAGGCTGTATCCAGGGAGAACACCTCGAGAAATAAGGAACTGGATGTGGTTCTCTGCTCTTTCTCCACAAGTGCAATGTCCCACCATGGACTCCCTGGAGAGGTCACACTTGAAGGGTGAAAATTACCTGACCAAAGATAAGGAGTCACACAAATTTCATGTTCTATAAGGTCAGGTAAGTTAATCAAAAAAGTACTGTAGGTCAGTAAATCACACTCTGCTTGCCATATTCTCTCTTCTCAAAGTAGTGAAGGAACAAACTTCCATTTGTAATATCAGCATTACTTTACACTGAGTTCCTATATGCTCTGTGACTCTGCTAATATGCATTTAAGACAGCTGTTGACAGCTTTCCTTGCAGGTTACATACGATAAAAGCCCCTAGTTTCTGTGAATCAATATTCTACGGTTTGGTCAGAGGCACCAAAGCCCTCCATAACATAGAGGAGTTGGCTGGAAACTTTATCCACAAGAACTTGCTGCTGCCAGGGTATAGCAAAGTATTAAACACATGCTTAAATCTACCCAAAGAAATACAGGGCCTTTAAGCATGGAAGAAACTTTTAACAGCAAAATAATCCAGGTGAAATTAATTATAGCAATTCATCACATGCTTATTATATATGAGCATTAAAATGTCTGCTGTATCAGGACCTGAGTTTTTTTCTGGGTTATCCCATAGAAGGGAAATCGTAGTTATAATTTGTTAATTATGTAGTAGTCAGCCCCAAGCTCTCGCTTGCTTGTAGAAATGCTCCTGTGAGTATTTTTATATGAGTTAATAAAATAATAAAAACTTTGATGGTCTGTATATAAAATAACTAAATCAAAACGATGATTCAAAAATCAGAGGAAAAATATTTCCTAATCCAGTTAAATTAAACTCAATTGGAACCTATTCAGTCACCTTCATAACTATTTAAAATGGTGATTGTGCAATACTTGCGTGATCAAAGTTAATGTAATATTTATGCAATCAAAGTTAATGTTAAGACATATAATGATTTTACCAGATAAGCTGTGAATATAAATGAAAAATTAACATAATTATTAAAGATCATAATATTTGCATGGAGAAAAAATATTTTTTTCAGAAGTAATAGTTTGTCTCATTATCTCTAAGAGTATTCCATGTATTATTTATTTTCTGAGAAAGCTTCCATATGCCAGCTTATGATTTGACCTTTTTGAGTGATTTTTTGAAACAGAAGCAGTAAAAGAGGGATGATATTTTTTTAAATATAATGATATTTAAGTACATGGACATTCCTGTCTTCAGTGGCTCTTACTCAAATCTTGAGTCTAATCCACTTGGTCATTGACTTGAACAGGAACACAAAAGCTTCTTAATTGTCCTCTTGCCTTTTCAGTTTATATTCTATTGGCACATTTTATGGAGTTGCCTTGTCTGAGTGAAAAAAAAGAAACAAAAAGCCTGAGGGAGCTGCATGCAGCTTCCCCAGAGCTGAGGCCCATGGTGGGGCTTCCTCTCCCCACGCTCTGGGCAGGCGCATGCTCAGCTCCTGAGACAGCAGCCATCAGGGAGGGCTGTGCTCCTCCCATCAGGGCCTGGCACAGAGGTCTCCTGTCACACAGCAAAAAAAGAAATGATGCCGTTGTGCTCAGCTTGTCATGCCTGCAGAAAAGAGGAGGCATTTTTCACCTGTCATTCACTTCTCTTGCACCCACATGCCAAGGAAATATAATCAGGCTTTGCTTGGTTTTGAAATACAATCTGGAGAGAAGCCACAAAGATGAAATCTCACGGAATCCTAAACTTTGCAAAGGTTTTATATTCTGAACTTGTACATGAGGTTTAGGATGTCAGAAAAGTAAGGATTTGCCTTCCTTTGTAAGATGCTCACAGACTGTTTATCCATTCTTAATTAGTGACTATGGAAAAACATTTTAAATTTTCCTCATTATTTCTATTAATTCATAGAATCATAGGATCATAGAATAGTTGGAAGACACCTTTAATGGTAATCTGGTCCAACGCCCCTGCAATGAGCAGGGACATCTTCAACTAGATCAGGTTGCTCAGAGCCCCATCCAACCTGACCTGGAATGTTGCCAGGGATGGGGCATCTACCACCTCCCTGGGCAACCTGTGCCAGTGTTTCACCACCCTCATTGTGAAAAATTTCTTACTTATATCTAGTCTAAACCTACCCTCTTGTAGTCTAAAACCGTTGCCCCTTGTCCTATTGCTACAGGCCCTGCTAAAAAGTCTGTCCCCACCTTTCTTAGAAGCCCTCTTTAAGTACTGGAAGGCTGCAATAAGGTCTCCCCAGAGCCTTCTCTTCTCCAGGCTGAACAGCCCCAACTCTCCCAGCCTGTCCTCAGAAGAGAGGTGTTCCATCCCTTTGATCATTTTTGTGACCCTCCTCTGGACCCACTCCAAGATATTCATGTCTTTCCTGTGCCGAGGGCTCCAGAGCTGGATGCAGGACTCCAGTTAATTTTGTTCTAGATCCCTCTAATTGTTTTTTAGATTTGTCCCAAAAGGCGACTTGTTAAAAATCCCAAATATCCGCCACCTATAGTAGAATTATTTAAGCCTCATGTCCCTCAAACCCCCACCAAATATCAAAGAAAGAGATGTTTGCCTGAGTTGTTGCGGCTGTAACCATTCAGTACAAAGAGGATCTCTTCTCATGATTCCATGTCACAGATAGAAATATTTGTTAGCAGGATTTTTGTAGAACAGAGGTAGCTTTAGGACTAGAATAAGTGATAACCCTCAAAAGTAGTGGCCGTTGAAATACAATCATGATTTTATGTTTAATTAATAAATCCTTAACAGTTTCTATGAAGTTGGCTTCATAAATGTTGGCATATTTAAACATATGTATTTGATAATGGTAAGGGTGAAATGGGCTTCTGAAATTCTGTGGAGTCTGTTATACATATAAATAACCATGTACATAGTCACTATATAGATGGTGTTTTCTCGTAATTTGTGCCGATAATACTACCAGTAAACCTTCTGCACATGCATTTGTAATGATACTATATGTATTTTATATTATTATTATGACAACTCTACTGTGCTCAGACAATAAAAAATAATGAGGGGCTGTTCTGTAACTGTATAATTTATGAATACCATAGTTAATTCAGGAGATTATCTTTGTCCTCATGCAAATTATTTACTTTGTGCCTACTTATAGAGTACCCTTTGAAATTAAATTGAAATTATGGAATGCCTTAAAGCCTGACTATCATGTACCAGCTGTCTCAGTCAGCTGGCTCGTCAGTCAATACAGACTGCAAATCACAACTATATTTGACCCTGATTGGGAGGCTATTTTGGGAATCGTGCCAGTGAAATGAACTAGTTGTACCAAAGAGGTCATACCCTTTGTAACTGGTGAAATTAAGACCACAAAAATAATCATGGCTACACAACACTGACTTGTGTTTAAAAGAAGTGATAGCCCAAATGAAAACTCCCATAGCCAAACAGTATCCTATTTTTCTCTCCAAATATTCTGTCTTACTGCTTTTCCTTTTCCCTTCCCCTCCCACTTTTTTCTTCCATCCTGTAAAAAATCATTGCCTTCCCCAGCTGTCTTGAAGCTCTTGCTGGCCACCCACTGTCCTAGAGCATGCCCACTATACACTACTCTGGCTTTCAGTATTGTCTCCTTCCTTGTTAGCTGGAAGCTTCTGGCAAAAAATGTTTATTTATTTATTCTTGGGGAAATCATGTGTCACAGGCTGCTGCTGTGTTTCACATCGCTGTACTTTTTTAATATCAGATTGGAAGCTTTGAGAATTTTAGGTATTGTTTCTTTCTTTTGGCTAATATTACTAAGTACACACTAAGGTTCGTTCATATGCAAACCTCTGTTAAGGTCTAGTACCCCAGCCTAACTGTTTTTTACTGGAGGAAATGTATTGGGGAACTTCTTTTTAAATGAAAACATAAAACATACAGATGTTTTTTTCTACACACACACACAGAGACACACTCCCCACTTAAACGGTTCGATTTGTCCCTGGATTGCTAAAACACCCATTTTCTATAGTCCTGAAAATGACAATGACTGTCACCATGTCATGCTCTATTCTGTTGCTGAGACTCTTTATGACCCCCATAATCATAACATTTATGTGATTTTAGGACTGTTCAGATGCACATACTCGCCCAGACACATATATCCCTAGACGGTTCCCTCACACCCTTGGCAGGCTTTTCCAACATGCACTTTCATGATATCATCCATAACCTAAAGGTACCTCCCATAAGTACGTGCCAACCTGCCTGGCTGTTTTCAAATCACAAATTCTGCCTTCCCTTTGCTGCAGTGCTAACACAACCCCTGACAAGACTGTTGTCACTCATACTGACTAACATTACCTCGTGCCTTTGCAGCCTCTGTCTGCTTGCACTTGCCAATGAGCTGTCTTAAATCTGAATTGCCTGCCTCTCGTCTTGTATTTGCACAATACTAGTGCAGTGGACACAGGAACCCTGCCTGTGCTGCTTCGAGCTTTTATACTTACAATAAGCAACAATAATACTTAAGAACTACCTAGTACCTACATTATCTTGCTAATAAGGTAAACAGAAGGAGTTGTTATTGAAACAACACCTTTTTTTCATAGTTCTTTCTTTTCTGTGTTTGTCTGAAGAAAATCTCATTTTTCCCCAAGTAAGTGAAACATTTTCCTGGAGAAGTTTGTCTATAGATAGGATTTACCATTAAAAATATTCTACTGATATATTTCATCTTCAGATTTTAATTCAAAATTTAGAGTAGTGTTTGGGGGGAATGAAATACAATGTATGTTCTTAGATCTCTGTTTCCTCTGGAAGGGAAAGATCACTGTGCAAATGTGCATGTCTTCCTCATTTCAAGAATATCATGCACTGAATCTCCACCCCACATCTTTCTCATGGGGCTTGTTCATGGCACTTACCCAAGCTGTTTTCCTCATTGCTGAACTTGAAATGCTCTCTCACCTTGGCATGGTTTCGACTATGTCAGTTAAATCAGAAAGAGGGAAAGTCAGGCCAACAGCAAAAACACCTTTCCTGGAGAGATATGATGCTGACCCAAAAATAACACTGAGCAGCCAGAACATCATTGCTACAAGCGATACGGTTTTAACAGAGGAAGAAGGATCTGGTGGTATCTGTGCATATTCAGTCGTTGTGTTCCCGGCTGTCACGGTCTATGCTTACCAGAAAGATTTAAATACGGAAAAGGAAAAATAATGTGCAGTATATTAAATGTTCTGCTTGCTACTCTGTAATACAGTATAGTGCAACATTTAATCATTGACAAGCATCATTCTTTTATTATTAATAATCCATATTGAAAGTACATAGCTTGCAGTATAGTTTTGACTGACTTATTTTAACTATGCATTTTCATATATTTGGTATATTTACAACAATAATGCTTTTCTCTGCAGAAATGCAAATCTTGAAGTACATTATAGTCAAGACTTTTACAGCAAAGTTTCACAATAGGTTCAGGAAGAAAAAGACATACCTTTATATTAAGGGTTTACTTACACAAAATTCTTCGAGTCGGCAAAAAATATTTTTGCTTTTTTTTTCTAAATGATGTTGTTATTCTCATGGTTGTACTAGGTGTCAACAGGCTTTTCATCGTATCTATTATGTTAATAAAATACGCAGAAATTACTCCAAATCCTAAATGTAGTAAAGATAAATGGGGCAAGAAAGACAGAAAATTATGAAATAAGCAAAGACTCATTTTGGTTTTTTGGATCCAGATGGTATTAGATAGTATTTGAAAAGCATTCATTTTGTAGCCTAGCTTTATTTCCAGTGATATCAGCTCAGCCATTGAATTCTATGAAACTGCCCATTACTCAGTGGTTTTAAAAACCCTACCCAAGGTACAAAGGAAAAAGAAAAATTACAAAGGCAAAGCTCAACATGGTTTAATTGGCTATTTTGTTATTTGTATCTCCTTAAAAGCCAACTGCTCAAATTTTTATCCTAATCAAAAAGTGCATTTTTCCATTTGTTAAATTATTAACCTACACTAAACTTACATTAAGTCAATAAAAATTTGGGACTTTGAGTATCCATGTTGTCAGCCGTTAATATAGAAAACGACTAAACCATTAAGTTCATATAGAAGTCTGAATGCAAGTTATTTATATAAATACAAAATGGAATAATCTTGTTCATCTCAGTCACAGAATCACAGAATCACAGAATC
>NW_010522304.1:0-10307 GCF_000687285.1 Phaethon lepturus
GCTCCGTAGCCCTTCGCCTCGGTGGCTTATATAAGGTTAATATGCTTAGGCTTGCATGAAAACTGTTGGGTTTTTTGCTTTGGAAACAAATTTTAAAGCATTTTAAAAGCTCTGTGCCATTACAGAACTAATACCAAACATTGGTCATTATGAATACCAATAAAAGAGCTCTTGATCAAATCTCATTAAGAAAAGGAAGAAGGAGGTGGACGGTGAACAACATGATTAATATTTCATGCTAGGATTTCCCAGACAATCTAAGTTGTCTAAATTGTATTAAAGCAGAGTTGAACTTGAGTTCCTGCAATATATAATATTGCATTATGTAATTACATACAGAAATTATCCTACGTTGAGGAATATTGTAACAGATTTGTTAATAAGGCATATTGCACTTCCTTGATTTTCTGGTGATGCAGCAAAATTATTTTCAAAAGACAAGGAAAAATTAATTACACAACTAATTCTGTAATGAAACCTCATCTAACAAACAATGACAGGAAACCAGAGGAAATACTACAAGGATGGGGTCACATTTTGAATTACTACATTTTTGCTTTCTGTATTGCTCATTTCTTTTTTTAAGATGTTCAGATATTGTTTTGATGTTTTCGGTTTTTCTTTTTGTTTTTAATTCCAGTCTATTAGAACTTTATTTGCCAATAGAAATCTCCAAACAAATCCTATATTGTTTCCTATATTGTATAAATCTATGTTACACTTATTTTTAGGAACCTGTAGGACACTAAATGAAATGTACTAATACAGAAAGGAAATTATGTTTCATTTTTTCAGTTTAGGACACTGTTGAGAAAAAATTAAACGCAAGTTATTTTTTAGGAAGACTAAAAATACCTGAAACAAATTGTTTTGTGGTTCAAATAGATTTTAATTTTTTTATTTTGGCCACCGAGTAAAATTTTCCATTATTTGCACTTTTGCAGCCACATTTTCATGTGACTTGGGACCACAATAATAATTGTTTCATGAATAACTCCCCTTCAGATAAAATTGTGCCTGAAAGCTCAGGTTGATCATATGACTTTTTCAGTTATCATTCTTATTTTTAATGATCTTGTTGCATTTCTTTGCAGCGTTGCCCAACGGGCAACTGGAAAGCGAGCGTTTGTCTTGTGTCGGTCTACATTCGTTGGCAGTGGGAAGCACAGGAGTCACTGGCTGGGTGACAACTTCTCTCAGTGGAAGGACATGCACCAGTCAATCATTGGGATCCTGGAATTCAATCTCTTTGGCATCTCCTACGTAAGTCCAGTGTCCTTCAGGCAGTTGCTGGCTCCTACACGATATCATTTTAAATTAATGCAAATGTTTTCTGAAATAAACTGCTTGAGATGGCCAGCAGTACTGCCCTCCACAGCATAAGGAACTGCAGATTAAAAAAAGCTAGATGTCATCAATCTTGGCTGGCTGAAGAGCAACAAAAATAGCACTGCTAGACTCAGATTAAATCACTGCATGCCATCCAAACCCGATCTCTTTATATTATGTATTCTATCATTGAGGTTCCTCCACATATTTCTGGTTTTGCAAGCTGGGCTGGAGAATTTGTAGAATTATTGAACCACGGTCAGATCTGCTACAGTGATGTTAATGCTCTAGGAGCCAGTACAATCTCAGTCCCAGAAAAATTCATATCATTATGGAGCATTCTTATAAAGTCATCAGAAATAGGTATCTTATTCTGAAAAATATTTTTATTAACAAACTTCTGTGATTTCTCTTTTTTGGACCTCAGTCACAATCACAAACACTTATCCAATGATTTTATTTTTTCTTTAGATCGGTGCTGATATCTGTGAGTTTAACTATAACACTACCTATGAACTCTGCTTGTGCTGGATGCAGCTTGGCTCTTTCTATCCATTTTCCAGAAACCACAATGCAGAGGGAAATAGCCTAAGTAAATGAAATTATACAAAGCTTTATGATTACAGTAATGATGACGGTGATTTGTATTGCTTTCTCAGAAATTAACCTGCCATTCTCAGATGAAAAGGAGTGCTGCACTAAGAGAAGGAATTACACGCTGAAGTATAATTTTTTTCCCATCCATAACATAAAGATGACATAGAAAAGCTAAAAAAAATGTAGGATCTAACATCCAAAAGCCATGCAGAAATGTGTACCGTGTACTTGGAATGACAGGAAACAGTCTTCCCATGCTGCTGGTAAGAATCATCCCCTCCATCTTTTACCTACTGACGCCTCAGTTTTATTTAAGAGCCAGTGAGTGTCAGCACATCTTCCTACTCCCTTGTTTACTTCAATTTTTGTTTCAGTACTTCTGTAACTATAATAGGTATTTCAGGAAGGGGAGAAAGGGCACTGTACTTGCTGTTTAAAAGCAAGTTTCAGACAAATGCCACAGTTAGAAACTCCAGACAAACATGTGAGAACTCCAAGGAGAGCCAGCAATAGCGACAGCATTATCAGCCAAGAAGCAACAAAGACTAAAAAAAGCCAATGAGCCTGTGAGAAGGATGAAAAAGTGCAGTCTCAGCCCAGACCAATACCCTGGCTTCGACTTATCGTAAAGTCCTTTCAAGACTTGTCTCAGACAGAAAGAATTATCAGGTTGCTTCTAACTGTGAACAGTCTGAAGGTCTTGCAGCCTTTGTAAGTACACTGTGTTTATCTGCAACCACGATGAAATGGTTCTGCTAGTTCAATAAATGTCTTTTTTTTTTCCCTCTGTAAACTGATCTGCACAATGCTGGAGCTCAGCTTATTAGCTAAACTTCAGTTTTCTTTGAAGTTGGGTCATCAAAATATTGTAACATTTACACCCCCCAAAAAGACCTCTGTCTCTGCATGAAAGTTTGATGGACATTCAGCAACCGGGCAAATGCAGGAATAATGAACTATAGTGCTGTCATTAAGAGCGTCAGGAATTACCCTCTAGATCCCTGAGATGTGCTGAGATATTCCTCTCCGGGAGAACAAACATCTGTGAGGTGCTAGCTGCTGCTGTTGATAAATATTTTCTATTTACTTACCCACTAAAATTAGAGGTACCTTATCTATACATGTTTACTTGGCCCTTTGGGCATGCAAATGGGGTCTGACCTGTGTGAGTGGGTATTAATCACATATGCACAATTTATCAAGGAGGAAAAAAGCAATGGGTCTACATGAGAGGAGCTGCAGCTCAGTGTTGAGTGAATGACAGAAGTAACAGAAAATACATTTTGTTTTATTGGACTACTTAAATCCATTTAAAACATTGTATTCACTGAAAGAAATGAAAAAGGAATTTTGGGTGACTCAGCATCACCTAAGAAGTCTGACTGTTTTTTTGTGAACTTAGGCAATATTTGTACGGTGACAGAATACCGGTAAAAATATAGTGCAATTTTTGAAATAATAGATGGATGCTCTGGAGCTCAGAGCCAGCAGGGAATATTATCAGTGACTAATTCTGATGTAAACATAATAATGGAGAAATTTAACTTAAATATTGAGTTTAATTAATATTAAGTTAGTGTTAAAATAAAATCTTAAATATTCACTTTGCCTAATCCATTGGGGATTTCAAATGGTTTAATTAATAGTTTTCTTGTCTGAAAAGCACTAGATAATATAAAAAGCTTTGTTACTTCTGTTCCTTTTATGTTTCATTATCCTTGGAATTCATCATACATTCTTCAACTTTAATGAGAAAACTGAGTATTATGGGAAAATGTTGTGAAGGAGGAAGGGAGCCGTGTGACTCGTTAGCTGACTCAGTTTAGTGCTGGAGAAGGTCAGACAGGAGGAGTTAAAGGAGATGTAACGCTTTCCCATATCAGCACTGCCCTGGGCTGCGTGTTCCACATCCCATCACAGGGGAGAGTCACGGTTGCCTTGAAGCGGATCAGAAGCACCCAATCAACTGTAGACAGATTGGTTAAACCTGCCCTCTTAATGGTGGGACCCAGTACACATGCCCTCTCTCCCAGGAGAGCTTCACTGGTAGCGAGGAGGAGAGGGGCATTGCTGACGTGTGGGTGTCCCCTCGGCTGGGGCATCCTAAAATAGTGGGCACAGGAGGAGAAATCAAGTTTCTTTGTATGGATGAAATGTTTTCCCCACCGCACATAGTGACTTCAAGCACTCCTGTTGGGTTCAGCATGGCCATGAATTTACTCTTACTTTTAAATAGATTTGTCTTTATGTTCTTGGCCAACATAATTATGTGTTTGCTTTTGTTTTGCAGATTATCAGTCTTCCTTTTTTCCTGTGTTTCATCTTCCTTGTCCCAGAGGGCTTGCATCTCCAGGATGAATTAATTTCTAGAGACAGGGTGTCTATTCCCAAGCACAGACATGAGACCCCAGCTCCACTCTTGTCATGAGGTTAGGGACGGTTGCAGATGGCTCACATACACCATGGCTGCACCTGATCTCTCTGAACTCACTGGAATTTTTCAAGCTGACAAATTTTATACAAATATTAGCTTGGTGATAATGGATGTTGTTCTTAATGCATCTTCCAGTTTGCAAATCAGTGCTTTTTCTTATTTAAACAATCACTTTTGTAGCATTATGTCAGCCACAGCTCTCCTTGGGTTGTGCACACAACCTCTCCTTAGGTTCTCTGTTGAATTTGCAGTCCTTAGTTGTAATGCTCAGTACAAGCTTTTCCTTACAGGAACAAGACCCAGCAGTGTTTGGGGAAGAGTTTACCAAGGTGTCTCGTGCTACACTTCAGATCAGATACTCACTGCTGCCGTACTTAAACACCTTGTTCTTCAAGTCTCATGTTCACGGAAACACGGTGGTGTGGTCACTGATGCACGAGTGAGTTTGGAGTCTCTTTTTTTTATAATATTTTACTCACAAAAGTAGTTGAGCTTCTATGTAAAAACTAGTTGATATCTGTTTGAGAAGAGTCACAGTAATATTACTGAATGCACTCTCTTAAAAAGAACAGTTTTACAATGAAATCTAATCATTCTATGCACAAAAATCATTCTTAATATATGCAATGGATTTTTATTGAAATGTAACCTATATTTGTTTCCAGTGAAAAAAATACTAAGGAGAATTCTGAAAATTTCTTGTCTTAGGCAAATATACAAATCTTTTTTGTTTTAAAAATAGGCATCACATACCTATATTTTCTGTATTTTAATGAAATCTACAAAATCTATGTTCTAGTTCAGAATGCCAAGAAGACCTCATACAGAGAAGTCTCCATTTTCCAATCATCCGCAGCATTTGCATTTTCCAATTTAGCACTTGCATCTGCATGCTATGGATGAAACCTACATCTGTGTCCACAAATTGCATAGAGAAAACAGAGATAGAGATGTTTGAGTGTACAGGCAGGTGCAAACCTGAGATTAATAAACACAGACTGAAAAACCCCTTGGAAAATATGACCTCAGATTTTTGGAACAACTCGTTTTTTCTGTTTGGAATAAGCAGGAATCAAAGTGAGGTTTAGTTTCCTTTCCAGTGTCTTTCAATCAGCTTTTTACCTGCTTTTGGTAAATTTTCTGCTTCAGAATGCTTTATGGAAAGACTTGAGCAAAAGCAGTGTAAATAATACATATGAAAGGCTACTGCCCGAAGCTCTGACACCATTTAGTCTCATTGGTGCAGGCTACGTCCTGGACTGTTTAATGTTCTTTTTCCCTGTAGGTTAAAAACATTTTGGTTAAAGGGTAAGGCATTTTTTGCAAATTAAACTGAGATTACACTAAAGTGCAGACTATTTGAGTATGGAAAGGATATGCACAAATCCTGTTTTGCCCACTCAGCGTAATGGGCTGATAAATTTTAAAAGCAGTATCCTCCTTCCTACACTGCTACCTCATTTAACTGGGTTACATTAAGGAGAAGTTTTATAGGTACTCCTGTCTTACAAGGGGCTATACGCTATTTCAAGTATTTATTGTAGCTCTATTTTTGCTTAATGAGATTTGTGTTAATATTGGAAATGACTGAGTTAATGTTGGCATTAATATTAGCTAATGCCTGCTAATATAGAATTACTTTAGTGATGTTAAAGCTGCCTTTCTGACCGTTCCCAGCATACTTGTACTCTATTTGGGCCACATCTACATTAGCAAATGTCTAAATTTGCTTTGATTTGAATTGTAGAGCAGTCTCAGATGCACCAGCGGCGAATTCCGTTGGGTGAAACTGAGACAAAAGGTGCACGCCAGCCATTGATGGGAGTTTAGTCAGTGGGACCAGACTGGGATTACTAGAAAATAAAACCTCTAAAATGCATGTAGGGAGTGTAGGCATCAGGAGATCAGCACAAAATGTTTTACTACCCAGGTCCCATCCTAGTGGGCACATCACCTGCTAATGTTGCCATAGCTAGATCCTAAAATGGCTTAAAAGTATTTCTTACTTATTAGTTAATTCTGGTTACTGTATTTACTTAGTGAGTATTTCTTACTATTTCTAATAAATATTCATTGGTTTAGTGGGTCTGCTCAAGTAGAGAAGGTGACCCATATGCTAACAGGAGGATTTTAGAAGAAGAGAGAACAGAAACAGAATTTTTGATGTGCAGATGATGGAATTTTACATCAAACCTTTCCCTTATTGTAACAAATATGAAGGAGACCTAAAAAAATTGCACTCTTTTTTCAGGTGGAGCTGTCATGAGTTCACAAGCCTCATCATGAAAAAAACTCTGCCTGGGCAGAGAGTCTCCAAGCAATAGCTATTTCATGTGGTCATTTCAGATTTTTCATTTCATTTCTAATATTTAGGTGCTCATTCCAAATAACGAACAAGAACAACACCCCAGTAGATTCCTATAAGCATTTTAGGTACCTCTGAGGCTTTCACTCAGTGAAACAGAGGCACCAGCATCTCAGCTGTCCAAAAAGACCGGGAGGTGGTAATCCATTACTGAAGGGAAAACTCTGCTTAATGGCTAAACAGGGGAAAAATAAGACAGAAGAGAGGCCAGCACCTAATCATAGGAAGCATCTAGATGGAATTAAGCACCTTTCACGGATCACAGATATGGCTCAATGGCTTATATTTCCCAAATGGGAAAGTTCATTTGTTTGCTGAATTTGTGCTTGTGGTTGCTACAATTGCAAGAGAAAATGGTGCTGAGTTAGATGGCGAGACCCTTGTTTCCATGTGCAAATAAGATCGACTTTTGTCATGAATTTCTCCATCAGCTTTTTCTCCTGAAATCTCCCAAAACAAAGTATATTGAATCAGTATTATAATTCTAGTACAGCAAAATTAAAAATACAGAGAAGCTATTGAGATGACAAGAAAAACTAGTGTTTCATGTTTCAAAAACTTTATCACAAGGTACTGCATCAAAAACCACACCACACTTCAAATATTTACAAAGAATTATGTCAAAATGCAATAATGACCAAGATTAAGTGTCCAAAAGAGCTGCTGTTTTTGACAGAAAAAGAAACTCTGAATCAATTGAGGTTTCTTTCAGGCAAAGCCTGAGGCATGCCTTCAAGAACATCTTTTCCTGAGTTCCATGTAGTCCCCTAAATTTGCAATATTTTAGAAATCTGAACACCAAATAGTTGGGTTTTTTTCTTGCCAAGGTGTTTTTGCCCATTTAGGGTAATTTCTGTATGTCTGGGGTGGGTGCAGTGTTTGCCTATGCCCTGAGAAGACAGGGTGTCAGAGCAGGACACCCACGCTGAGCCACTCTTCTCTGGCCAGCCCTACAGCAGAAACCTCTCTTTAGACAGGGGCAGCTGCGAAGTCAGTTAAACAGACACAGTAGATAATTTTTTAAACAAGTAATTTGTATCTGCTTAGAGAAGAATTTGTTAATATGCAACAGCCAGTGTGAATTTGTCAAAAAAAAAAAGATGGTAAACCAGCCCAGTTGCCTTCTTTGACAAGGTAGCAGGGCTATTGGATGGGAAAGAAGGCAGAGGAGCAGGAGAAAGCAGAAGGTGCAAGGTACCTTGATGTTAGGAGTGCTTGGGATACACTCCACATGACATTCTTATAAGCTAACTAGAGAATGAGGATCCCTCATGAATTTCCTCAGAGATAGGTTTACAAATGATTGAAAGCCTAATTAAATTCTCAAGGATTTTATGCCAGATGAGTGGAGGTTCCTGAGGTGGGGAGAATTTCTCCTCTTTGCCAGGTGCTATTCAATATTTTTATTAGCTGATGTATGGTGGAATAAAGACTTCTTCCCACGCTGGCAGATGATGCTGGGCGAACGGGACTGTAAGCACTCTGGAGGACGTGATCAGAATCCAAAATTATTTTAATGCATGGAATAAAATGGACTGAATTCCATAAGTTTTCATCCGTTCAGGAAAGGCAACTAAAAAGCACAATATGTGTGAAGGCTGCTTTGTGTTTGTCCTGCAAAGGATTTCTAATGTAAATCTGTGAAAGGTGTGGGAAGCCAAATCCAAGGATTTTCACCAATGCCTTAGGTCCTAGAGCACAGTGGCATTTCTCTCTTGGTCCTGGCCCCTGTCCTGCTCTTTGGCTCCCTTGATGAAGTCTCACTCACAATTTAAGTTAATTTTCCCACCACTGCTATTCTGAAAAGAAATCAGCTCCAGCATTTTGTGAGAGTTCTGGTCTGCTCCAGTATGGTAGGTGTTACTGTAATTTCTGAATCTCTGTGCAGCTTTTGGCATTCCCTCAACCAGGAAAAATATTTGGCGGTGTTGAAGGATATCTTGAGGAAGCAGATTCCTTGCCGCAGTGAGTAATATAAAAATATTCTGCAAGTTCTATAAAAACATCAATTAACATTGCGTATCTTACTTTCAACACTAGATTTACCTCCAATGAGCAGATGCATGGAATAGATACTGACTTCCTTTGGGGACCTGCTTTTATGATTGCTCCCGTTCTTCAGGAGGCAAGTACTGTAATTAAAAAATGCCATCATACCAGAATAAAAGACATTAACTGTGCTTAGGGCATTGGATAACATTCAGGGCATGTTTGCTCATACCCACCCATTTCTCCCCTCCACTGTCAAAGCTTGCAGAACACATTTCTGAGCAGCACAGACAGTACAGAGCTCCCAGTGCTTGAAGTGGGAGGATGAAAGTGAGGGCATGGCTCTTCCCTGCTACTCCAAGCGCCTAATGGATGTAAACAGGCTGGATGCCGCCCCTTGTGTGCTCCTGTTATTGTGCTGACAGCCCCCTCCAAGGACGCACACGGAGCAGTAATTGTCGAGCTAGGAAGAAACACGCGGATATTAAAGCAAACTGGTTTCCATATTACCACTCACCCCCAGTGTTTTGGAACTGCAGCATCTCACGGGTTGTGCCGGGAGTTTCCCAGCAGCACAGGCAAATACAGTCGTTATGGAAATGGCAATGACAATGACAGCTGCTGATATCCCGGGTTTTAAAAAGTAGCATTTTCCTACGGCTGTGCTGGGCATGGGTCAGGGCTCTTACCGCTCGGCTGGAGCCAGGGTGGCTTTTTCTCCTTGCCCCACCACCGACTGCTGACAGCACCAGAAAGGTCTATCTGAGCAGAGCTAAATATCCACATGTGATGTATCCCAGAGCTGTTTGTGATCAGCATGCTGCCAAAATATCTGGTACATTTTCTAGACATTGCTGATGATCAAACATAGAAACAGGCCACTGTTAGTCACCTTTTTTATCCAGCCCTTGTGCCTCTGTGAATTTAAAAGGAAATTCTTATTGCTGCATCTAAAACCATTCTGACTCCACTGAGGCACTTCATCTGTCAGTCCTTCATCTTCGGACTCCCCCAGGTTTGTAACAGCTGATGAATACCAAGGAGATTCCACAGGGTCTCAGACCAGCAAGATGGTGAAAGATGTGAGAGAAACCTTCCCACAAAGAGAAGGTGACAAGCCAGGGGTAGCTTCCTGCAAAGAAGTGAGTGAAAGCGAATGTTATAAGGATGTATAAAATGATATGGGGTCTAGATAAGGGTTTACACACTTCTCTGCAGACCAGAATATCCAGGGTTGTCATAATAATGTGGAGAAAATATGGAGAGAGGGAGATCTTGACTTTATAGTGGTTTTCCTTCAAGTTTTCAAGGTGCTTTATAGAATAAGCCAACTTTTAATTGTGTATTGGGTTTGTGTGGCAAGGTTTTGGCAGCTGGGGGGCTGCAGGGGTGGCTTCTGTGAGAAGCTGCCAGAAGCTTCCCCTGTGTCTGACAGAGCCAGTGCCAGCCGGCTACAAGATGGACCCACTGCTGGCCAAGGCCGAGCCCATCAGCAATGGTGGCAGCACCTCTGGGGAACAGAGTTAAGAAGGGGAAAAAATGTCACAGCAATTGCAGCCGGGGAGAGGAGTGAGAACATGAGAGGAGCAGCCC
>NW_010522305.1:0-7792 GCF_000687285.1 Phaethon lepturus
AACCTAGTGTTTCTGTGTGATTCTGTGTGACAGTTAGCTCTCACTGTACCTGTACTGTTACCTCTGTCTGTCCAGAGACCACCTCTCTCCACAAAGCCTTAACTGGAACCTCAGAAGTGTTCAAATGGAGTCACTTTCCAAAGGATCATGCAGTTTGATATCCTTTGCATAATAAACTATGTAGATATGCGCCACGGTCAGGAAAGTAATCTTGAGCCATCTAAGGGATGCTTCACACTGGGTGTAAAGCCTAGGTATTTCACTTCTGAGGGGCTGTGTTTGCCAGTCAACCTTGTGTTTAGCAAGATTTATTTTCCCCAAAGACATGCTGACTAGCAGACCTTTTTTTTATTAGTATGATCCATGGAAGGTCACATCTCTTGTCACAGATCATGTCTTATTTCTAGTTGGGATTTAACTGACCTTTAGTTTAATTGGTCCTTACTTGGCCTTGCTCTCTTAGATTTAAAAATTCAGATGAAGTACTCATCATTTTTCTCAATATGGTATTTATGCACATTGATCAAATTATTCCTCGGTCTTATCTTGATAATTTGAACAGAGTGGTGTTTATTCATAAGATTTGTTTTCTGCTTTATTTCTGTATTTTGTCCATTTACTCATCCTTCTTTTTGGCATATATTCAGTATTGCTCTAACAGCCTTAGCACAGCCAGACAGTGAAAAAAATCCCACATTTACATACTTTTATTACCTCCCCATTTATATGTGCACAAGTTACATTAGCTGCCCTTGCCACAACAGTTAATGGAAAGGTCACATTAAGTTGCCAGTAATACTTTGCAGGATGTGGTACCCTTTCTGTGCCTGTGGTTGGAATTTGTTATGCCTTGATGCATAAGTCTGAATTTCACTGTGTTAAACACAGATGTGAGCGCACTATCTGGTGGAATGCTTTGTCATGATTATTATTTACCATTACATCAATCCATGCATTTTCTGTAAATTTTCCCAGCAGCACTGTTGTATTTGCTGCCAGAGTATTGCTGAACGTATTGGGTAACAGTGAGTTGTTTACTGAGGCTGGAGGAATTCCCCATGAACCAATGTTCTGTCTCTGTTGATACCTGTTTTTACAAATATGTTGGGCAATTCTTGATCCATGAGTGGATGCTTTACATTAAATGTAAAGCTCAGCTTTTTCACTTCTAAAGAGGTGTGTTTGTCAACCAAACTTGAATTTAAGAAGATCTGTATTCCTTAAAGCCTTATTGGCTGGCAGCAGTTATGTTTCTGTCCTATAATTTTGTATTAATTAATCCCTGACCCAAAACTTCTGTTTTCCCATTGTTTTTCCTGTGATTGATGTCAGGCTAACCAGCCTTTCATTACAGAAGACATTCCTCTGCCTCTGATGATACTGTCTTTGCTTGGCAGCTTGTTGCAGCCCATCAAAGGCTGACTCTGGAGCAGCCCACTGAGCAAAAATACAAGCCCCTGTAAGAGGGGTTATCTCTGATTCATGCCCTGCACAGACTGACACGTAGGGAAACTTCAGGGACGCTGTTGGGAGTGCATTACACGTGTATGTGTACCAGAAAGGTGGATTGGGATTGCTGTGGAATAATATTAGATAGTATATTGACTTCTTTGTCATTCAAAGCCAGTGGCATTTTTATGCGTATATCATAAACTTACTGTATTAGCACTCTTTTTATTGCTTGTGGAGTGCCGTGATGAACTGTCTGGTTCTGCCAACCTTTTAGATCCAATTTAAATTGTTCAGGCTGTTCTCTAATCTCTTTTTAAGGACCTCCTACCTCCATTAATGTCACATTGTGGCTCCAAAACTAGTGCCCTTGCAATAAGAATGTCCAGGGTTTTTTTCTGATAGCAAGGGCAATAACATAGCATGGATTTATTTTCCTGCTCCCCCTTAGCTGTCTCTTCAGCTTCCCATCCTCTTTAGCTGTCTCTTACAGCCTTATGTCATGAAGATCTGGCATATACAACACCTTTCAATTTTAATATGTTCAAGAAATTTCTTACTATGTTGCCTGGTGATTTTTTCCTCTTTGTTCTCCAGGTTTTTTTATGTTCTACTTTCTGTTAATATAATACTTGTGTTTCACAGCCTTGTTTGGGTAGTCTGTGTTGGATTAGTACTTTTAGAGCACACCGTAATAAATACTGTTGTTTGAGCTTTATTTGTATGATGAGGATGGCAACATATCATTACCCCTTAATTAATGAGCTTTTATTTTAATGAACACAGCCAAAAATTCTGAACTATTTGATAATGAGTTTATCATGCATGAAGTACAGTCATTCAATCCTTTGCTCTAGCTTGTCCATGGATTTTCCTCATTCTGTTGGGTACAGAGACCTCCGTCATCAGTGGCCTATGCTTGTACATCACTGGGGCAGAGACTAGTCAGAAGCCTGCTTCGTTTTGTATAGCATTATATTCCACGTCCAAGGATTCTCCACAGACATTATTTTTCATTTCACAACCATGATTTCTGTCCTGATTACTAGGAACCGCATTAATGCTCACAGTATTTGTAAGGAGGGCAGAGATGCTGTCATTCCAGGCATTTTTCTCCAGAAGGAATCTACTGCAGTCAGTAGATCAGATTAAGTCTGTATGGGATTGCACTGAACTGGGACCAAGGCCACTCCAGATGCCTTAACTCCTGAAGTTAACTTGTAGGAAGGATTCTTTTGGGCTCTAGGGAACTAACAGTACAATATTATGCTTTGAGCTATACAAATATATTGGAGTACCATCATACAGCTAGATCTTAATTTAAAACAGAAAAAGGAGAAAACATTAGAGGAAAAAGCTCTTTTGTTGTCTCTCTCCTGCCCTGGAGTTAGTTAAACTCACTGATTGCAGTTAATTGAAACAACACTGTCCAAGCAAGCACTTTGACAGACTCAAAATTGTTTCCCCTTTTTCCCATTAAAAAAGTATTTACAATTAAAAATGGAACTGTGACTCGAAGGTCACATTTTTAAGTTTGACTTTAAAAAACATATTTGCACTGAATTTCAGTTGACTGGATTTCACATGATGTTTTCCTATGTAAATCTTTGTTTTCAGAAAATCCTATAGTCAAAGTATATGCAGACAATGTTCCCACTCTGTTTATTTCCTCAGGTATCATGTGAATCCAGTCAAGGCCACGCACATGAAAACTTTCTTGCTATATTTTCCAGTCATGTCACACTTAGCAAAATTATTATCCTTTATCATAGCATGCTTAAGCAATGTGGTGTTAGCAGTACGAGCTTAGGACTTGCATTCTATAGACAAGTGCACTTAGAACAGCAGGTGTGCACATGGCCAGCATGAGTTTTGAAGGACCTTCAGGAAACAAAATATCCTGATCCCATCCTTACTGTGTCCTGTGACCTCCTAACTGATAGTTAACTCAATCTGCAAAACCAGCTATGCGATGCCAAAATACTGTCATTTCTTGATTCCATTGGGAACCTCTGTGACTCAGCACACGGGGCTTTCTGAAGCATTTTAGACCCAGTTTTGTAATGGCATTCGGCCATCTGCAGATACCAGTAAATACCTAATGGGATTTTCTAAAGTATCTCCGTTAGACCTGACTTGTGCAGCCTCTGTTGTGAAATCCACTGGGCTTGTGTTTTTGAGTTCTTTCTGGACATCCTTGTAAATACAGTACTGTAGTAAATATGACCCTAAATCAGATGAGTCCCATTTTACACCAAGTCCCATTTTGAAATGCATGCCTTTGACATTTTTGGTTTAAGTGACTTGCTCCTACTGTTGTAGCTTCTATTAATTTGTTACTTCTGTCGAGAAAGCACCTAAGCTGCTGCAGTTTTGAATCACTAAAGCAGCGTCCCTTGACTGCTGGCTAGAAAACCACACAAGCTAACCCATCAAGCCCAATTACAGGCAGTCCAACCAGTCCTTGTTGTAGGATGCTCTAGGCTTCATTGGTTTCCAGGCAGACTGAGCACTCACAGCATAGCATGAGACAAAGGAAGCACCAAGCACCTTCCACTGAGCAGCAAGTGAGGTGTTTCCAACACAGTCCATCTGAGTTTCTCCCTCTCCCAAATTCTGCAAGTTTCTGTTGGAGGGTCTGCTTCTCTCTCACGAAGAAAAACCAAAATGTATGCACGGGTGCCCATGTCAGCACCACTGGTGCCCCTCCTCGAGGGCATGAGTCAATAGAAGAGCAGGAGAGATCCATCTCTCAGCTGCCTAGGGATCTCATATCCATGATGGAAGCAGAACCAAACCAATTATCAGTTAAAATATGCCAGTTAGCACATCTGTTATGGCAGCTTGATGTCCTGTACTTCTCTGGAGATGTGAATAAAGTCAGTCAGCTTTCCTGGGGTCTCTGCTTCTGTGACAATATGTTACCTCTTTTCCAGAAATCATTACATGTGTCATAAACAACTAAATAATCCCTCACTTTCATTTCTGTTCACATGGAAGTCAGACTGGCTGGGTGAGAGCTGTCATCACCACCTCTGGGCCTCTCTAATCTTCCTTTAATTTTATGCTTGTTTTCTGATCAAGTGACTAGAACTGCATTTTCCAGGGGAAACTGTACTATTGATGTGCATATTGGCACCATATTGTCAGTGTCATTTTCTTTTTTACTTTCATATCCTAATATTTTGCTTGCTCTTTCAACTGCATAATGCAGAGTGTCTTTACTGACCTGCCTACAATAATGAACGTGTCTTTCTCTTGAATGGTTAGTTAATTTAGTTTCCAATAAAGATTAGGAATAGCTTAAATTACTACTTCTAACATATGGCACATGGTATTTGTCATACACATTTAGCCTTCAGTCATGCTGTCCATTGACCTACCTAGCTTTACAAGGATGTCATTCAATTCTTATCCAAGCAAAACAACTTTGAATGTTCTTCAGTCTTGAATTGAACTCTTTCATCCTGTTTTTCAAGCCACTGGCAGATGTAGCATTTCACCAGAGCTGGGATGTCCACCCCATCTTGCCAGAATTCCTTAGCAGTATTGTCAGTGAATCTCTGGCTGACTATCAATGTTCTCTCTCTTCAACTCTTTCAGACCAGCCCTTCTTCCAGAGTTTATCTCCCTTTGTTCATCTGCACTGTTACCAACCTGACAGTTTCAATCCTGGAGTACAGCCCAGTCCTTGTAGACTAGGTGATGATTCGTCTTCATTATTTTAGCATGAAGCGCCCAGTATCCCAGCTGCAGACCAGGCACTCCTTGTTCATGTGGCTGGACACATGTAACAGAAAGACATCCCATTTCGTTGTGAGCTGTTTACAGTGAGAATCCCAGCTCTGTTCCTGGGTCCTTTTCAACTTCTCCATCTGGATGACCCTTACACAGATAAACAGTATTAACAGTCACTTCTTAGAGCAGAAAACGAATGGAAACCAGCTTAGGTAGAATGTTGCATGTGGTGCACAGTAATGAATCACATCCTCCACTGTCTGAAGAACTGTCATCTTCTGAATGGCCCTCAGAAAAAGACAAGATTAGTGGTGTTGGCATATCCTGGCACCTTGGTTAAAAAAAAAAAACAAACACACACATCAGCACTACATGTTGTCTCCATCAGTGTAAAATGGGCAGTGGGAGGAGGAGACATTACAGGGTAGAAGGAGAGTTCAGCTCCTGCTGGCAAGAAGAATGCTTTGGGCAGAAAAGCTGGGTGGAATTTATCTTTCCCAGCCTCAGGCTTCTGGAAACGGGCATTACTGTCTCAAGCGGCTAGGGCCAGCACCTTCCTGCTTGCTAGGTCCTTTAGCAGAACTGGTTGATATTGTGATGACAGCACTGCCTTTGGGAGACCCCAAGAGTCAGTCCTTACTGTCTGTAAAAAAACAGTAAGAAGAAAATAATCCAAAGTAGAGAATGCAGCAGTAATTAAACATTGATGTAGACAGCAAACATTAGATCTTTGCTAGCATGTAAATAAAGACCGATACATGGATACACGGAAACAAAAGGAGGAAAGAAAAAAAAAACCTACTGCTTCAGGGAACAATTTTGTAAGTATTTTACAGGTGGCTCTTTCAGAAGTAGCATGGGCATATTTCCTCCTGATATTTGACCACTGGCAGAAACCAAATCCTGTATGCCATGACCACTGGACTGGTGTGATAGCTGAGCTCTCAAATCCTTAAGCCTATTACAGGATTATGAAAATATCTTCTCCAGGTGCTTGACTAGGAATCCAAAACAATAGGGGAAAATGGATCCTCGGCAATTCAGAGTGAAAGCGAGGACTTGCCATCTTCAGTACAGTCACCAGCTTTTCATCTTCACATTGAGCCATAAAGTGGAATTGTTTGCCGCCCTCAGGATGGGCACCCTACCAAAGCAAAGAGAAAAAACATTTGATACCCCTTGGTGCAGAACTGTTTTACAGGCCTGGATATAGCTAGGTAGACAGAAATTAAAACTCACTGTGAGAAAATGTATGTTAACTGTCAAGATAGGATTCCTTGCAACTGCATGTTAGGAGGGAGAACCGTTTGTCCTTTGTGGCACAGACACTTGTAACATGCCCAGGTTCAGCTCCTTTGCAGGACCATTTGACCTAATGAGGAAAGTGTTAGAAAGAAAGTGCAGAAGGAAGCCAAGGATATTATATCCTTGCTGGTATATGGAGACTAGTTAAGGACCTGTCACAGTTGAGAGAGAGTAAAGGATAACCCATAGAAGATCTGGATACTGATGTTTATTTAAGAATTAACAAGACTAGAGCTTTTAACCTGCTTAGAATCTTGCTCGCTTTCCCCACTTTGGTTTAGTTCAGCTACTATCAAAATGTACAACCAGTACATACTGCTTGCAGCTAGCAAGTAGCAGGCTCATGCTCCAGAATACAAAAGTTCAGTTTTGGACATTCATGCACATACACAATTATCTGCTGCCTGACAGCGTTCACCATTTAAGTGGGTTTTCTTGATTGCCACCAGCTCTACTAGTGACACAAAGTAAGCATCTACTGCAGATCAAGAAAAGGTGGGAAAGGGTAAGGAAGCTGGGAAGGAAAAACAAAGGTATTAAATAGTATTTATTAAAAACAAGACAGCATCCTTCAAATAGCTGAGTTATATACAATGAGTAAAAATGGAAGGATCATAAACCCTGGCAGGTTAAATGCAAAAATAAAATACAGGCAGGCCAAAATCAGAATGAGGAACAGGCTGTAAATGGGGTAAAAGCTCATAAACCCTTTTTTAAACACTTCAGCCATAGGAGTGTCTGTTGAGCCATAGATTATCACTTCAAAAGACAAGGTAAGGCAATGTCAGAAGAAAAGTGTGCTCTTTATGGACAAACTTGAGAAGGTTCCTGACTTTATTTATTTATGGGGGACTTGCAGCAGATCTGTCTGATATTGAAGTGACTGTAGAAGAAACTATGGGACACAAGAGCAAAACAAACCTTAATACTTTGGTGTGAGTGAATGATGTCCACAGATGAAGTAGCTGAAGTGCTGACTACAGTCACCAGCCCCTCACTTAAAATAGTCTTGGGCCCTGAGACCTAGAAAGTTGAGAGATATGATACCAATTTTCTAAAAGGGTTCTAGAGGAGATCCAAGGAACTAGCTAGGCCTGACAGAGCCCATTATTAGAAACTGTAGTGAAAAAAAAATAAAGAGGGAAAAATAGAATATACTGAGGAGGAGACACCATGACTTGTGTAAAGAGAAGCCCTACCTCACAAACCTTCTGAAGTTTTTCGAAGGCATTGGGATGTATGTGGATAAGGGAGCTCCTATTCATAGACAGACCATTTCCTCTCGTCCTATCACTAGTTA
>NW_010522306.1:0-7270 GCF_000687285.1 Phaethon lepturus
TTCTAACCTTAGTGATTCTGTGATTCTGCGAAATGTTGAAATACTATATTCTTGTAATAAGTCCCATAGATAATTTTACATGTGGATAGTCTTGTTGCCTCCTACTAATTAATGTCCTTACCAATTTCAATGGAATGTCTCACATGTTTACACTTGCATGCCAGTACCTTTGAAATCCATTCAGCTTTTATATCTTTAGCTATTTTCATGCTTACAGTTTTATAGACTGTTCAACTTCAGAGTAGGATTTGCCTGATTTTTTACAGTACTTTTTCCACGTTCAAAGACCCACTGATAATCTGGCATAATAGATTATATCAAGTTTTCAAAGAAAATATCCAGCCTACAAAGGAAAAATAGAAATGAAAACAGTTTGGATTAATTAAAATAAGCTTGCCAACGTTTTGATAAGGTCACTGGGAGCTAAGACAAACGATAGGGTCAGGCCACAAGAAGATTTTGGAAACACAGACTCATTTCTGTGTAAAGTGTAATAGGAAACTCTTAAAAGAGGTTTAAGAGAGCCCAGGCTGCAGGCACTGTATCCTCACAAAATTCATTTGTATACCTTTCATACAAGTCTGAGAAATAAAAGAACATAAAAAGCTATTGTCCATGTCCTGTGAAAAATGAAATTCACTGGACCAAGTACCACAACTTCCTTAAAATAATACAGCCCTTCATCACTTCTGCACTTGGATCTTTGTCGTGACTTTCAAGTCATAAACTGTTTGAACTGTTAACTCCACCATTGCTTTTCTATATTTAAAGGCAGTTAGAACAGCAATCTACTACATATTGTCTGTAATTTCTCCTTAGCTGATGCATTTAGTTCAGTTCACCCCATATGTGGACGGAAGTTTTCTGAGCAGCCCAAAGGTTGGAAGGAATTGACTAGTAAGAAAATAGCTTTGGCATCTGAGAAAGTGTTTCTGAATGTTCATATATCTACAGCTAAGTTTTCAGCATACAGTACAAATTAACAACACGTATTGTAAATCTCTTATTCAGCATTAAAAATGAACTGCATGTTTCCAGTATTGGTTACTGTGTCTTCATTTCCTTGGGCACCTGGTAGCACGAGGTATGATATTACAGGTAACAACTGTGACAGGTCAAGTTTGTTTTTTTTTTTTAACTGTCAGTAAAGATTTATTATATTATACTTTACTTTGATTAAAAAAAAAAATCAAAAGTTCTTGAGTTAAGTTGATATGTTTTGACCAAAACAGACAGTGTAAAAGAAAATAAAAATTAACCCCTCCCCCCCCAACCACCACCCACTGCCAACTCAGTGGCTGTTTCTTACTGTTTCCAAATGGGTACTGGGGATGCAGCTATTACCTATAAAACTTTAATGCCTACAGTGATTCTGAAGACATTAAACTTTGTTTGTTGTTTTAATCATTTTGTCAATAAATGAACACCAGAGTATCATTTCCCCTTGATGCAAGTATGCAATTAGTATTAGTACTAATGGATGCTACACATGAAAACAGAAAAAAGCAAGTGCTTCTATAATCCTTAACAGCCCTACACAAAGCAACGTTATCATGGAAGCAACATAATAAGATTAAAAAAAAGTAATAATCATAGGTAAAGAATTTAACGTAGGCCAACTCATCACACAGCTTGGACACTGCTTTCCTCTGCCTGATTAAACAAATGACTGGGAAAATAATTCTGAGAAGAGTTATATAAATAAAGTTATAGTTTGGCAGGGAGATGATGACCTTGTTCATGGTGTTCCCATGCACTGCTTTTTAGCGCACAATTACAGCAATTGCTTTAATTACACTGCGGGATTATATACTATGTAAATACATTGAAAGGACTGTTGTAAGCATAACAAATAAGAGAAGCTTCTCATTGCAGATCAATAGAACTAATGAGGTTGTTTCCCAATTCACTTGCAAAGCAAAAATTTATAAGCAATCTTAGTTTTATATAGACAGGCATTTTAAAATATCAGTCTTGCTACTGTGGATCATTTTTTCTTTCCTTGCAAAAGTAAAAGTTTGTAAAAGTATGTTCACAACTGCATTAGAGCACAAGGTACATTGTTCAAAACAGACACATGGGCAGGTTTACTTACAGTGAGTTCTCAGAAATTTACACTGTCTGCCTTTCTGGGCTGATTGTCTCATCCTTCATGCTTTATTCCTTTCTGATCTAGTCACATCACAAGTTTCATTTTGCCTGAAGTAGGTTTTAGATCAGCCTTAACACTCAGATAGCTCTTGCCTTCAGTAAAAGCTAAGCTTTATTACCAGTATGTTTTCTATGATATATGCGTAAAAGCATATATACATTATATACACATCTACATATCATCAAGATGTTTCACCTGACCCCAGTACACCATGGGATTTCTTTCTTCCTACATGCATTCTAAAAATGCAGGAGCACTGACATTTCTAAGCTAAAAGTTCCTAGACAGGAAAGAGAAAGGCAAGTGGGAGAGAGGAATCTGCCATGGGGATTTCCACAAAGTATCTGCAAGTGGAATTATTATAAGCCAGAAGTTTGATCCTTTGTCAAACATTTCATTTACACAGTTTTTAAACCCCTGCTGATCCAGCTGAAGAATGCACTAGAAACATATCCCTTATGTTAATTTCTGTGGGACAAAAACTACTTGGTACAGTCTTCAGTGCCACTGCCCATTCTCACCATTCTTCCCTTTAAAGGAAGAAAGCACTGGGGTTTTTTTGAGTTTTTTTTAAAAGATTAAATTAACAAATGACTTGTAAGATTTTTGCATCGCAGGCAAAATACTGCCCTGTCCGTCTGTATCTCCCACTGGAACAGAACGTTAACATTTAACATAACTGCATAAAACTTGCTCTAGCAAAATTTTTAAAAACAACTCTGCTTAAAGTGAGAAAAATATTTTGTCATTTGCCTGACAACATCTCCAGTTCTCTGCACTGGCAAATCCCCAAAATGCAACTGAAATATAAACTGCCATAGCAAAGTGCGTGTTTTCAGGGGGGGCAGAATTATACTAGTTCCACATAATCACTTAATCAGACACATGCTGATGTACCATTCCATTCATTTTAAGTTGTGAAATGGAGCAAATTTCCACCTGATACTACCAACAGCTGGGATAACACGCCTGCCAATTTAATTCAAAATATTAGTGACTAATACCTGCATTCTTAGCTACTCACATCAGAGGCTGTCACAGTAACAGCCACTTCTAAAGCTCTGGGTTAGAAACATGCCTATGCTGCTGTTAGTCTCATCTGAAGCTGGAAAATACTACCTAAGATTGGTTCTCCAGAAACTGAGATAATACTCTGAAAGAACACAGTGACATTTGAAGTGCTAACCCTAATTTGACAGCAACTGAAGAGGAGAGGTTCGTTTAACTGTGATCAGGCATAGGGAACTATTTACAACATAAACAAAAAAGAACTGCACAGAGTTGTAGTTCTCCATTGCATTGTTTACAGGAAGTTTAATACAGAAATGAAGCTGAACCAGAGAGCTGTCATCGCACAACTCTATGAACTCAAGGTCCTTATCACACATTGAGGAGATCTCTCCACCTACATTTGAGGGGTAGAAACTTGTTCTGAGAATTTTAATTCAACATAACTTTAATTGTACCAGTCAAATTATTTTAGCGTGAGCCATAACAATTGCATGTTCTGAAATCCAACGTGTCCAATTCTTCCCTTTTCCTCAACAACGTGGCAAAGCTCTTGTCCCTTCTTGATGCAAATACATAAGAAAAAAAGTCACTGACTACAGGCTGTGGACTGTATTGTAGGCACACAACAGAATGCAAAAATCAGCAACCCCCTTGACAGCAACACACACACACACAGATTAATACAAACTGCAAAGGACGGGTGACTACGTCAATAGGTTACAGACTCAGACCATGAACTTTATCTCAAAAATATTGCATTTAACTTTTAAATAAGGCTGAGGAGAACTTGTAACATTTTGCTCACTGACACAGCTATATTTTATTAAGGACAAAAATAGGCTAGTCTGTAAAAATTAAATTATACTCCTTTGACTGTATCTAGTCAACGGAAAAAACTCTAATTATGAGATTGTCCTGTCAAATAAATGCAAATTCACATCTTTCATATTCTGGGTTAAAAATTCAAACTCAAGTCTATTATAAATTAAAATCAATATTTGAAATATTTCAGCTTTCCGTGATAAGCAACAACCAAAAGAAGCAAGTTATGAAATATACTGGTAGAAGTAGAATGAATTATTAAATAAAACTTGGGAGAATAAGGCATTTATATTACACACATTTAAATATCAATTAGGAAAAAAAACAATAAAGGATGATGAACTGAATCATCTCTGTTTTACAACCAATCCTCTCTAGAATTGACTGAGGATAACAGAGAAACTAAGCTTGCAATGTAAATTTCACTCAACTGGAAATACTTAGGTTAAAAATTTAAATTTATTCACTAGCTGAAATTTACAGTCTCTACACTTAAAATGAGTAAGAACTGCATTTACAGAAGTAAATTAAATAAAATAGCACAGTGGTACCTGTTATGCACAGCATGTTAGTTACCTCCTGAAGGGAAAATTCAAGGATCTGCTCAGAGACAATATAAAATTGCACAGAAAAAAGAAAAAAAACACAACCTAGAATTTTCTTTCAAGAGATCATTATTTACTGTATTGCAAACCAATTTCTTCATAGGAGTAAGGACAAGTTATGCATCAATGGACATCTAAAACCTATTAAAACAGTTCCTGTTTGCATTTTCAGTGGCCCACACTCGCACTGGCCAGACTGCAAACTTGCCTGCTAGTCTGAGAAAGAGCTGTGTGACCGACTATCCCATCCTACACATGCAGCACACGAGCAGCTGTCTCCTAACGTGCCCACGGGTGCATGCGCACACACCTGCGAGCCCGCCTCTCCAGAAGACTTGCCCTTTAATCTGCAAGGGGTTTACTTGACTGAAAACACTCTTCTAACATTCACCTAGGGGGGAAGATTACAGGTATGTTTCTGGAAGGTTGATATAGTCTGAGGTTGCATCGAAGCGAAAATGTGAAGGAACTAGGGAATATATTAGGAAAAAACCAAACCCTAACAAACAAGCAACACCAAACAACTGTTCAGAATTAAATGAGAACTGACTTTTTTGTCTATGTCTATATACCATGTTGATAGCCCTTTGAATCACCACAGCATCCATTCAAACCTATTAAAAGTACTACAGAAGCTGTGGTGTCTAGATAGCAAAGCTTTCAAACACTTGCTCAGAAGCACTCGGACTTTAATAGTACGTTGCAAGCCATAGCTATCCCCCATCCCCACCACCCTTTCCAAGTAAACTTGAAATAAGATACTCCAATAATATATAGCTTGAAAGAGACTCATCTTCCTTTAAACATAGAGCTTTTTTCTCTACACTGGAGAGCTTCTAAGTAATACAGCCACAGAAATAAAATTGCTGTGGATGGTGTCACCCAGCGTGAAACAAAAGTGCCAGCAGTTCAGCCACTGCTGATAGTTAACAACAATTCTTATTATTTTTCTATGATTCCTAATGTAGTGATCTGAAACTACCAGCACAAGCAGAACCAGCCGATCGATCAGCACTTTGGAAATACTAATGAATAGCTTCCTAACGCAACGAGTCAATGTTACTGTTCAAGACGGATGGCTGCACACGTTTGTGAGGTAGAGGGGGATTGTGTTGTTGCTGAAGGACTGGCTGAGAAAGGACAGACTACAGCTTGATTTATATTTACAGCATAACAGTCCCTTACATCAGTAAGCTGCATGCCCTAAAGCATTGCCCTCAGGTGCAAGATGCACAATCCCAGAGAGCAGCTTCCCTTAAATCGGGGTTCTGAAGTCCCAACCAGCCCTCCGCTCCTTAAGCCCACGGCTTGGTACAGAGGTCACGCCTGCGTCGAGGCAGAGCAGGGAGTTTTGCTTGCCCTTTTGGCTGGCTGCAGTAAGGGCTCGCTCCCCGAGCACCAGCTCCTGCCAACACACTTCCAGGCCACCCCACCCAGCCCTGAAGTCCCAAATAAAGCTGTAGCTTTCTGCTCACACAGATGGCTAGAGCAACGTGGTGGTCTAAAAAGCAAGACAATTCTCTCTAACTCTCAAATGCCTTCATGATACTACATAAGAAAAGTAATTTATAACACAGCTCAAAAGACAATAGAGGCGAGACGCAGCATCACAGCTAGTTTCTTCTTGAACGCGTTTATCTCCAAATATGCTAACTTAATATTAACTGTACTACAGGAAAAGCCCCCTTAGACTTAGAAAATGAGTATGGCAAATATAATCATTTGTGCCCTCCTCTCCCCCCCAAACTCTCAAAAATGTTCTTTGTATCCCCCTTTCCCTTTTGCTTGATGTTTTCTTTTATGGATAAAAATGAGCATGACTACACTTCCCTTAAGATGAACCTTCAGAATACATGAATTGCTAGAGTAAATAAAAGAGGGAATTACTAATTTAATGCTCTTCCATCTCTTGGGGAAAAAGCCCATGTAATTAACTGTAATGAGATTAAACTAACTTGTTGTTATTAATTTCCCAGTGCTGGGAAACTAAATCTGAGACCCCATAAGACAGTATATTAACAGCTTCATCAACATTTGGCTTGCATCCTTCAGTTTTAACACTAGTTTTAAAGGAAAATTATTAACTTTATTGAGTTGCAAAGTCACGCAGAAGTATAAGAAATTGAAACTGTTCCCTTTAGGTAGGAACACCAGATTCCTCGGTAGCTGAAGACTGTGAACGGCTGGAGCCAAAAAGCAGTAAGTGCTATCCAGCACAAATAAACAGAAGTATAATTATCAAATTCTTACCAAAACTTTTTTCCATTACTTCTTTCTGACACATATCTTGAACATTCACTGTACAATTCACAATGAACTCTGGAGCAGAGCAGTCATTATTTAGCTGGAACTCCTCACACTGGTAGCACTGTATTTGCAAGCCCGAACCTGGAACAGATACAATTTTGCTCAGAATAGTAATAGTAACAATATTATAGTAACAATATAGTAAAATAGTAACAATTAAAAAAAAAATCAAGACGTGCCAGAAATCTCATCTTTCCCTCTTCCCATATTCCGCTGTTCCGATCTACTCAACACCTCCGCAGAAGTACGACTTTGACAAAAGAGCGCAAAATAAACGTGCCGCCTGTTCAGCGCAGACCGTGCCTTAACGTGCTCAGCGCCTGCAGAGGCAGCGGGCTCTTTTCCGCGGGGGCTCCGGGCCGGGCAGGCGGCT
>NW_010522307.1:0-9718 GCF_000687285.1 Phaethon lepturus
CAGCCACTCCTCCCCAAGCCTGTCGCGTTGCCTGGGGCTGTTGTGGCCGAAGTGCACCAGTTAGCACTGGTTTCCTCTCTCACTTTACATTTAAAAGGACGGAAACCTTCAAATACATGAAAAACACTTTCTGCGGCGTACAGCTGGCACGTGGGAGACAGCACGCAGTGCCAAATAATTTTTTGTCATGGTAAGATAGCGCGGGCAATGTTCGTGTGCGTCTCTGTGCGCCGGGGGCAAACGCGTGCCCCTTGGCGCGGCATCTGCTCGGGGCAATCTTCTCCGTGGTCGTTCAAGCTAGCCGTGCTCTCGGAGGTGCAGCAGAGGCCTTGATTATAACCCCACTAACAAGGGCATCAGGTTAGATAGCGTATCGCAGTGTGATTCGATCAAAATGCATCTTTAGAGACATATTTCCCGCTAGGACTACCTTCCTCCACCCCCAAAAGTTTTCAAAATACTCCCACCTGACGTATGGTGCGAGCGTAGCCAAGTCCAAAGGCGCAATAATTGTTCGTCACCAATCATGTCGGGGTCTTTTTTAAGCTTGTTTATAAGACCAGAAATGAAGTTTTCCCTATTTGGAATGATTTTTCAATGTTTACTTCTCCGAATTGATAGGTGACACGAGTTTACAGGTTAGGAAAGTTTTTGCTGTGGGAATTCTAGCTCACTCACATGGGTTTCTCAAGGCTGGGCTCTAGGAGAGCCCGACCCGGCCAAGAAGGGCAGGACAATGCCGCGGCAGGGACAGCACTGGAAAAGGGGATGCAAGCAGCTGGTCTTCCCAGTTGGCCGGGTTTTCAAATCTGTGCGCAATGAGTGAAGAACAATGGAAATCGGTGAAAGCACCAGTTCTCCCCTGGTATTTGCCACGAGCTGGGAGAAATGGAAAGGTTGAATTTCTTCTGGAGTAAGAGCTTGGTCTCCCCCAGCACAGCCGAGTTCCCAGGCACGGGCGGCCGTCGGAAGTCAGGGAATAAACCAGATCACAGCTCTGAACCAAAACACCAGGTTCAAAGCAGCTGCTTAGACACATTGGACAGTTAACGCTCAGTCCTCAGTTCCAGAATCTCCATTGAGAGCGAGGAAAAATTAAGCTGCAAATGTTCACTTAGCTGTTTTTTTTTAAAATGTTTAAATTTTTTAAATTAAACTCAAAATCAAATTTTTAATGTAATTAAATTTTTAATAATTTCCATCCCTCCTTCCCCGCACCTTGTCTTGCAGCATCCCAAGAGATCCCGCTTGCTCCTGTTCTAATTAGGGGCGATTTCTAAGTTCAGCTTGTCGAAACGTGCACCAGCCACACGGACGTGGGGTGTGGGAAGGGCCATAACCCGCCGGCCGCCGGGCTTTGGTCAGGCGAGGCGGAGCGGGGGCCACCCCCCCCTTCCCCAGCCAGTTTTGCCTTCCCACAGCTCGTATTTTTAACAAAAATCTGATGCACTCTTTTAACGAGACTGGGAGAGTCAAAAGGCAAGGGAACGTGAAAATGGAAGTTCATCGGGAAAGCTTGAACCTGGACGGGAAAATGGGGATAACAAAGCGTTCAGGATACGGCTTCCCTCCGCAGGGATGTATGTGCCGGTTTGCACTGAATCTGCTTCAGGAACCAAAAATCAGCTGCAATCCTTCGAAATACATGGGAGTCTGAGAGAAAATAATTCTGAATAATACAGGTCCCTTCACATTAACTTAAAATTATGTTTTAAGTGAATTGAGTCCAGTTTTACTCATAAGCCCAAGCCCTCTGCAGCTCCCAGCACCGCTCGGGGAGGAAAGATGACCTTCAGCTCTGACGGAGCTGGAATTTAAAGGAATTGGGACCGTTTCTGCTTCGTGAAGGTCTGCTCCGGAGTACTGCTCAGGATCGCACGAATCCCTCCTTCTCTGTCAGGAGAAGGGCTGTCTGAATGCCGCTCGCATTGCCCTTTATTTTTATCCATTAGACAAACAAAATGAGTGACCACGTTTGTGCCGCAGACCCCACAGGCTACAGGTCGTGAAAAGAACTCTTTCTACCGAGCAAGATAATGCCTGAAAAGGTGAATGAAAAGATTTTAGTGGAGAGGAAAATGTCCCTGTAGGACCCTTCCTAATTCCGAGCTCTTCAGTAACGTCAGCCTCGCTAATCCATACCTAGCTGTGAGTTCAAATGAAAAATTCGTTAACTTTGTGTCCTTTAATTTATTAGGTGTAGCAACACTCCTCATCAGGGGAAGGGCCGAAAGGAGGGGACGATCAGGGCTCTCCCATTCTTTTTGCAAATCTAGGGGCTCACTAAGGGAGAGGACCAGTTTGTGAGAACTTACACTCGCCTAATTAGAAGAGCCGCCGTTTGCTCTCGCAGACACGCCGAAGCCGACCGAAGGGAACATGTAAAACCTGCCATCAAAGGCCTGAAACGGCCACGGCTAAAGCCACGCAGCCAACAGCAGAGGCACCTCAGTGACCATTTCATCCCACAGGGGCACAGAAAAAGGGAGCAAGAACAACAAAGTCTCTTATATAGTGAATTAAAAGCGAAATCCGGACTGCCTGCACCGCCGCAGGACCCGGTGCTGCTCCTCTCCCACTGCGCCGACTGCTAGATGCGCCTTGTGCCCACGTCACGGCGTGCCGTAGGCTTTTCCCCAGCACACTGCTTGGGAAAGCTGAGTTTGGGTGCGGGAACCAGGGGTAGGAAAGGTAAAGGATCGTTTTTTCTCTGAACACAGTCTCACTCCGGGGGCTCAGGGATCCCGTCGCAATCCCTCTCCGCTCGGCTGAACCTGGGCATGAGAAACCACTCCCCTCTTGTTCATCGGGCTGACAGAAGGATTCAGTTTTATTCACAGTAACACAATATTTCGTCCTTGCGTGACCCTCCCCGGTGTCCCTTCCCTCCCTCTTTGGAAAGGAATAAATAATTATCCTTATTTTCTGCCAGGACACACAGATAGCGAGTGGGGTGGAACGGGCAGAGCCAGCGGCAGAGCCGTGCCTCCAGCCTGCCAGTCCCAGGACCTATTAACAGTAATGCTTAATTAGTGCTTACATTTTGCTTGGAAAATGTAAACACCTATCTGTACCGGCCAATACCAGCTGTGACGGGAGGGTGATGTTATCCAAAGGCCATTTCCTCTCCTTTCAAAAGGGCTTCTCCAGGAGGTAGGACCTTAAACCAGCATCTGAATCGTGACACCTCGTATCGTGCATTTACAAAGCACAGCAACGGGGTCACGTCACCAATTACGAGCTAAGACCAGCAGCTATTCAGACTGACAAGAAAAGGCTAAATAAAGTGGTAGGAAAAGAAAAAAAATTAAAGAAAACCACAAAAAACCCGACCCCTTCGAGTATCCTGCAGCAGTCATATATGATTTCAATTATGGAAACACAAACTGTCTTGATAGCCATATGGATATACTCTTTGAAGCAGCAAAGTACTGATACCAAAATTAATTGTTCTTTGGAACAGCAGAAAACTCTGAACAGCTGTAAAAAATGTTTGCGGTAAAATCTGAGTCTAGTGGAGGTTAATCTGGGTTTAAGTTTCTTTACAGATATTCAAATGAAGTTCGGCTGAGCCAGAAGTCCATAAAATCGGCTGGTTTCTCATGCCCGTATTTTGCTCTCAAAAGCGCTATAGATGCTCTGGCTGTTGGCCCTCCACCCCCCAAAACCGATGCCCTCCGTACCCTGGGGTTTCCCTCCGTCACCAGCGGTGCCTTCCCGAGGTTGGCTGGCAGAACATCTCCTTGGTGGTCCAAGTTCTCCCACTCCAGGGACCACGGAGACAAACAGTTGGAGGAGAAAGTCACACACGGGAGGATTTTCTGCTGCCCTTGCTGAAAAAAAATAAATCCACAAATATTCTTTGTCACCAATATTTCTAAAACCTCTCTCACATGAGTGTTGGGATAGAAATTGGTCACAGTTTCATGGGGGATGGATCTGATGGGGAAAGAATAGCTTATGTTCATCTATCTTCAAGAGCTTTTTTTCAGATATTGGAAATTAGGAAAGCGCTACATCATCTCCTGTATGCTCTAAAAGTCAAAGACAAAGCCAGCTGGGCTTCCTTCTCTGTAGGACCCTCCTGGAAGGAAGCCTTAGGGCTAGAAGGTGAGCAGGTTTCTTGAGCAGCAGACCTGAAGCAAGAGAAGTTTTCTGGAGGGGGGATGCACAGTCCCTGTTTCTCTCTACCCACGTGCCATGCGGCAAATCGAACGTGAATGTGGATTTTGCAGCCATAAACCGAGCCCCTCTAGAGGTGGTGGAGGACTATCACTGAAAACAACCAGAGCTGGCGCAGAGAAAAATATAACTGTATAAAACCGGCCACCGGTGCTTACGTACGACACCCACACAAGGACACGGGAGGTATAGAAGGAGCTAAAGCAGCCGCCTAAAGGAGGAAGACTTAAAAAAATGTGTGTGGCATGGAATCACCTCGGGTTGAAGACAACTCTCCTATAGCGTTACCTAAATGATGCATAACCTAAAACTATAAGAACTACCCTGGTTACCTGGCAAGAACGAGAGGTCGTTCAGGCTCAGGGGAGCAGCCCAGGGAAATTGCTGGCGAGGCATTGCGAGCTCTACTAAGTAGGAATAGTAAATAACACAGTAATACCTTTATTCCCTCTTACCTCATGGCGGAGTTCAAGTTTTGGTAGGTAAAGGGCAGCCGGGAATATGGGCGTTGTCACCGTGGCTTAGATAATCAGTTGTAGCAGCTTTTCTTCAAATACAGTCATATATATTTAGTGTAGAGGAGTTCCTCATGCAATTAAGAACATATTCATGACTGCAGGGCCCCCAAACCAGCCTGCGATCCCCAAAAGAAAGAGTGAAGGTGCAGCAAGCGAGGTCGGCGTTATGGGAGACTCACGCGGGTACGTGCCATGGTTCTGGGTAACGCATAAATCACAGGAATTACTACGCAAATATTCAATGTATGATCTTTGAAGTTGCACTTGCGTTCATCTTTGAAAGCTTAAATTGGCACTAAGTTTTGTGATCGCCCTCCGTGCAAGGATGACTTTAGTACAGAGCAGGGTGTGACCTGTCACTGACGCACTAGAATAACCAGATTAAACACAAATCACAGAGAGAAAATTTGCAAAGACTGCCATGGTGAAACGCAAAAGAGGGTAACTTAACCTAGGAGAACAAACCAATGTGCAAATGCCGGCATTGCTGAAAACATACACAACTGTAGCGACGATTTTTGGAGATTTATTGCTGTTTGCGGATCTCACCAGTCTTGCCTGCCTGGAGAATTTTCATCTCCTGCCCGGCTTTCTCAAGTGTAATTTGTTCTGCAGTGCCCCACAGCCCTGAAGTCAGGTGATAAGTGCATTTCAGAAAGTAGGTCTCACCTGGAGAAGTCGTACACCACGCCGTGTGGAGAGGACATCCGCAGAAGCAGCTCGGGAACCTGGACATCGTCACTGCCATTAACTCTTAACCCTACGGAAATAACGGGTCGGACCCCCAGTAAGGTGGTACAACGTGAAGCATTTGTTTGCATGTCACCAAGCTAGAAATGTAGATTGTGTGTATGTGAGGGCATTAAGGTTCAAATTTGTTTATTATGCACCACAACTTTGCAGAGGCTTAGCTTTTGATGTTTCCGAAGAGCACTATCTGAGCTCGTTTTTGGAATAAAGTAGCTAGCTCGATGATATCTTCATTTCTCGAAGACACTTGTTCAGTCTCTTTTCTATACTGTATGTTCCACATTAAGTCATTATCTATGCTGTTCACTCCATTAATTCTGCTAGTTTTATTAGCAAAGTTCTGCTGCCTGGTCCTGTAGCAGTGACAAGCATTTCTAAAAGCTAATCTGACAGATAATGACTCCATTAAGTGTTGAATACTAATTGGTTTACATCAGGGGCCTGAAATTAATTGATGTAAATAAATTAGCACCTGAGCATGCATCACCCCAGCTTTGGATTTTCCTAAATACCAATGATTTTTAAAGCTTGTATCTTCAGCAAAACGCAACGGAATATAAACAGACAGGATGAGTAATTAAAATGTGGCAACAAAATAAGACTATCAAGATGAGCTTAACAAAGATTGTTTACCTATTGATGGAAAGGGTAGTGCCTGCCTGTACAGTCTGTTTACACTGCTCTGACTCGTACAAAAGATACTTTTCTGACAGCTTCCCAAAGATATAATTATCATTACTATTAATAACAGTGACACTGACCCCCACACCATTACTAAGATTTAGGAAAGTTATGTGGTACGCGGGGAACACGTGCTATTAATCACAACAAACCGCTGCCTCCCTTTAAAAGTCAAGCCTTCAATTATTAATTCAAGGAATTAATAAAAGTTATTTTGTTTTAAAAGGATAAAACCTCATTATAGCAGAGATTTGTCATTGGAATGACACAAATAATGACTAATTTCTAAAGTGTGGGAGAGCGAGAGTGCGCGTGTGTAGTTTGGGCATATCAAGAGCAGTCGATAGGCTAGAAGACACCAACAAATACAGCCTACTTTTATATACGGATTTACTACATTCACTTTCACCTTTAAAAGGAAAATAAAACCTAATATAAAGCAAGAAAAACCTGAGAGGAATCCACATGTCTTGGGAAAGCAGACACCATTTGGAGTGATAAATCAAATTCGGTCTAGGACAATATTTGGACCGTACAAGGCAACGCGTGGGCGCGCGGCTCCATCACCACCACAGAGCCCACCCGTGGCACCGCACGGGTGGTGGGAAGCTTTGGGAAAGCCACCGAGGTTGACTGAAAGACACTTATTAACGTCGGTCTGCTTTGGACCAACTTTCTAATTACTCCCATCGATTTCAGGTCAGATACACAGATTATTTTTACGTGCACCGAAGAACACTTTGTTTTGACAGAGTTATCACTACTGTGAAAACATTACATGACTTCAAGGTATCCTGCAAAGGACATGAAGAAAATTTCTGGAGGCTGACATCCTCTTCCTAAGGGAATTAGGAAACACGAGAGTATCAGGAGGAAACTTGTTGAGAAAATTTGTAAGATCTCTGGAGATATAAAAAAGTTTCTTCTATCATGAATAATTTTGAGTATTGATTTCACTTTAGTGAATATCATATAAATTTCTGTAAGCCCCCAGTCAGGATAATTTCAATGAGATGCTATCATTTTCCAGTATTTGACTAACAATGTTACTCTCTCTATATACATGACGTTCCCAGAGCCAACGAGGGATGGAAGAGCATGGAAGATGCTCTCACGGTCGCAGGGAGAGCCAGGGTCCTCCTCTCCCCTCCCACCCGGACTCTGGTACCTCTCGGGGGTCCCAACCTCCAGCACCGGTGCCGAAGCAGGAACCCAGCGCTCAGTGCCTGCGTCCTCCGCAGCAGCCGGTTTCCTCTCTCCCGCTGTGCTCCTTCAATAATCCCCTTCGATCTAACGCCGAAGCGGCACGTCATTGCAAACGAGCGGCCGGGGCTCTGCGCAGCGGCCGTAAGTGGCAACACAAGTGCTCCTCGTCGCACCCCTCGCTCCTTTTGGGGCTAGGGTCCTGAGGCGTGGTTCATCCCATGTTTCACAGGAGTTGCAGCTCCTGGACGGTGCATTTATCACCACCCCGACTCCGATTTCAAGTTTATGTCAGCTGCTTTTCAGTCCCTGAACCCCCAGTGGTTTTCCGCAATCAGCACGGATCCCGATTCCCACGCAGAGGAACCTCTGCCCCATCCCCGAGTCCGGGTCCTCTCTTACACCAGCAAACCATTTCTGGCAGGTTCATCATCAAGACATCGTGAACTGGGGATTGCGCTGGGGCCGGCGTCCCCCCCGGAGCAGCCGACAGACAAAAGCCTCCTATACATTCCTCATGCGCTAGCGAAGCTGGACTGCAAGGAACAGCAGAAAAAAGTCCTCTGGAAAGCAGCTCTGCTAGAACCAGCCATTTCTTGACTTCTAGCGCCCCAAGAGATTCCTTATTTCAGAGCTATTAGCCATTTTTAGTAATAAAGGTAAAAGATTAAAGTATTAACAACTGTGGAGAGATATAGGAATGAATAACCCCTTTGCCACTTGCAATAATGCAACCAAAGTATAGCTCCGAGTGACTAAGCAGCTTTTAAACATTGTCTTAAGCTAAATAATAAGTTGGAAGCATTTAGTAATACTGTGCTTTCTGACACAGGCTTCATTTAAAAGCATTCACCCAAGAGTGGAGGAAAACTGTGCAAAATATGACCTCTTGGATAACAGCAGGCAACTTCCATCATCATTCAGATACTGGGCCAAAACCAGTTGACACCATTTAAATGCGTATCAAGCGTCTCCCCTTATAACAAAGCTGCAGAGCCCCTTGACTCTAAAGCAACACCCTCGAGGTAGGGATAAGGCAGCCGCTCCGTGGGTGCGGGGAGGTTTAGTTGTGGTCCATCCCCTTCTCCACCTTCAAAGCATTTTTAGAGCAGCTTCTCTCTAACCTCACCGGTGCGATGGTTTGGTTCAGCCACCACCCATACAGCACTGGGAAATCGTCAGGAGTTACCCCGTGAAAATAAATTACAGGAATAAAACTTCCGTGAGTTTCTCTTATTTAAGCGTAATGGAAATTTATTAGTCAGCCTAATAGACAACAGAGCTTAAAGGGTGCAGTTTTCTAGTAGTCACCGTACATATGCTTAATGAGAATTCAAAAGACATAATGAATTAGGATTCCCCTGTTGGGCACTGAGTATTTCTTCATTAAATTCTAATGAACTGGGAAGAGTATCAGGTTTGCTCATGCAGTGTATTTTTCCTCTTTTTTTATGGTTATGTTTAGATGCATTTAGTTAATCCTCATCACCCTTATGACAAAGAAGTGCTGAAAAAACCTATCTGATAATAATGGAAGGAAAATAAATATGTAAAGACAGAAAAGTCAGCAGAACAAATTATGTGAAATAAAAGCTGAAGAACTTTTGCTGTACCATACAGAACCCGTATCACCCAGAACAGCTATTTGTTTTTCTCTTCAGAAATTACAGCAATAAGGCTATGGCAAATGGTGCTGTGATCTCACCCGATTACCACCTTTAGAAAAGAAAGGACTAATTCCCAAAAACTGAGCCAACACATCACAGCAGCCTCTCCCCACCCCTAAATGAGAGGGGTCAGGTGCAGATAAATCCAAATTGCTTGTCAGAGAACCAACGGCAGGTGTGTAACACTGCCAAAAATAGCACAGGAAAGACACCCATCTCCTTGAAGGACTCAAGCGTGACCACGGTGCCACCCGAATAGTGGCCCGGGGCCGTGCACACCCGCGCCAGGCAGCCCCAGGGAATAAACCCCGGGAGCTCTCGTGTATCTCTGCCTTTGGGGGCTTTTCTAAAGGGCATCAAGCAGTAGAGAGGAACGGGAGCTCCTGTGGCTTTGGGAACCGGTATCTCTACAGCCCAAGTTACCGTAAGTAATTTTCTATAAGTACGTGGTTATTAAAGAGTAAGCAAGCATGAAAGAAAAAAAAAAAAAAGGATCTGTGCTGGCATTAGGTCAAAAACTGCTTTCAAGAGGGCATGAGAGGGCTTGAAGGAGAGCATGAAAACAGCTGCAATAAAACCATGACTTCTCCATACTTTTTCCAGAATTACGGCAAAGCGGAAATTAATTTACAAAGGCTTTGTTGCCACCACATCCACACTTTGGACGAAGCCGCTGCACCACTGGTGTCCCCGTGCAAAGGCCATGAAGCTGCTCCC
>NW_010522307.1:9756-11168 GCF_000687285.1 Phaethon lepturus
CCCTCCTCTGCGGGGGCAGCCGTTCAGATGGCAGCAGGTCACCACGCTGGGGAAGGGGCCCGTTCCTGGCACGGTGACGCTGCCCATGCAGACCCCGGCGGCCCAGCATGTCCCCTTAATCGCTGCCTCCCACGTCGAAATCCAGGGGATTATAACACTTCATCTTCTCGCGGGCTGTTGGCAAGACAAGCAAAGCAATTAGGTTGTTATGGCAATTTTATGATGCTTATAAAATTCATTAACAGGCTATTAATTAAATTTTGTCATTAATAATATTATTATTATTATCTTTTCTTCTAATTCTTTCTCTGCTCAGGCTCTATTTGCTGATCTTTTTTAAAAATTATTTATTTTTTTCCCTCCCTCCTCTTCTTGCTCTGCTTTTCTTGTTTGCTTCTCGAGACAGACATGGCTCAGCTTTGCTCTCCAGCCATATGGAGGCCCTGGAGGGGGAGAACCGGCTTTCCCGGCTCGGCTTGGCTATTCAGGATGAGCCCAGAGCAGCAAAGCCATGCTCTGACAGAGCCCCAGGACGGCTGAAAGGGCAGAGCCGCTCCAGAGAGCGGACACAGCCCCGGTAGGGCACGTGCCGGCTTTGTCGGGGGAAGCCTTCACATAAATCGGTGTTTTAGGCCAAGGGACAAATTCCATTTTTTTTTTTCCAGAGATGTGGGATGTCGGGGGTTTTTTTCTTTTTTTAAACAGATGATGCAGATAAAGCCTGGTGATGTGGAACCTTCCCGAAGAGCTGATATCTAGAGAATATCATCTTTAAGGCGTTAGGAACCAGAGCACTTGCTCTTCATGGACACCATCAAGGAATATTTTTGTGTGTGTTTGCTGGTTTGTTTTTTAACTCCATATTGGCAATGATCTCTAAGAGACAGTTTCATAATATTTTACATCAATTTAAGACCGAAGCGTATTTTATTTGTACACTTGCCAGGATTTTGAAGCCTGCCTCCCAGGCTCCTGTCCTCTTTTAAAACATCCCTGGAGACTCCTTTGATGCTCCTAGCATGAGAGATCCCACCACCCCACAATGCAAGAGATTGTAGGAATTGGAAACTTTCCCAGAACAAGTTTGCTGGTTACAGGGCTCTATTCGTGATGAAATACAGCTCGGTCCACGGGGTCTTACCTTCAGTATTCTCAAACCGTTGTCTCAGGCAACGTCAACCAGTACTGCGCCTGACGTCTTCCTCTCGCCTGTAAGAACCAAAAGACTTGGTTGTTGTCAACAAAACTCGTTCTGGGGCCCGGTGGGGCTTTGCCTGTTCTGCCCTAGGTTTCCACTGAGTTTTACAGCCCCGTATTTAAGGCCAGACAGTGGCAAGGACGGTGCCATGGACACATCCAGCATGGCCATGAACCGCGCACCTGGTGATGCGCCGCACGGCGCCGGGGCATCT
>NW_010522308.1:0-2125 GCF_000687285.1 Phaethon lepturus
GGGTTGTTGTGACCCAAGTGCAGGATCCGGCTCTTGGTATTATTAAACTTCATACAATTGACCTTGGCCCATCAATCCAGCCTGTCCAGATCCCTCTGCAGAGCCCTCCTACCCTCCAGCAGATCAACACTCCCACCCAAGTTGGTGTCATCTGCAAACTTACTGAGGGAGCACTCGATCCCCTCATCCAGATCATCAACCAAGATATTGAACAAGACCGGCCCCAGAACCGAGCCCTGGGCAACTCTCTGGGCTCAGCTACCCAGCCAGTTCTTTACCCAGAGAAGAACACGCCTGCCTGAGCCACGAGCTGCCAGTTTCTCCAGGAGAATGCTGTGGGAGATGCTGTCAAAGGCTTTACTAAAGTCCAGGTAGACAACGTCCACAGTCTTTCCCACATCCACTAGCCATTAAGTACCTCAACCTTGTCCTCGTCCTTGGAGACAATGTTCCCCACCATATCCAGTAAGGGATGGAGATTCTCCTTGCCTCTCTTTTTGTTGTTAATATATCTGTAGAAGCATTTTTTTATTATGCTTTATGACCGTGGCCAGACTGAGCTCTAGCTGAGAAAAGCAGTCAAGCACGGGCTCAGGCTGCCCACCCTTCTCCTATGAGCAGGATGAGGCCTCCCATCCCGCAGGCGAGTGCTTTTGCCACCTCGACTGGAGCACAGGGAAACAGCGAGCAGCATGCCTTTCAGTTACCCGTGCAACAAGTTAGAGAGGAACACGATGCAGAATGAGACTGAACGGCTCTACAGCCTCACGGTTCACACAACTCTAACACACAAGCCAGGTGTGGAACTCCGGGTTCCCTTTTAGTTTTAAATACTTCATACCACAGCCCCAAAAAGAAAAAACACACCTCTCATTACTGACCTGTTCTATAAGCTACAGGATTCTCTTCTGAAGAGGAAATCAGAATTTACAGACAATTAGCTTACCATCATTTCAACTTGTGCGCATTATATACTGCATTGTAGTTCCTCGCACAATTACAGAGTCTCAAAAGTTGCTCATCTTCCCTGTGGCTCCCATACTAAGAAAGCTGAATAGCTGCCAAATTTTTGAACGTTTTTAAAGATGTATTCAGGCGTCAGATGTGGTTTAAAATAACTTTTAAAATCTGGCTCACAGCAACTAAATCTGTCAATTAATTTTCATTTTTTTCTTTTAAAACTGGTTTCTTATATTTGCTATATTTTGACCTATTTATTATTTTAAGGTGCAGCTTTTTTGCAAAACAAGTTAATGCTTAATGACTACACAGAAGCAAAGTGAAGAAATGCTTTGATTGCAAATGAACAATTAAATATTTAGGATGCATTTATGTTTCCAATGCTGTTCAACACCCTTTGAGGATGTATACTGATACTATTACATTTTATACATATCTTGCATCCTCTTCCTTAGTCAAAACTACAGATACAACTTACCCAATTTGTTTTACATAGTAGTATTTATTTATAATATGAAACAAGGAAATGATGGGGTTAAATAAGGCAATAGGGAAAACTGCCAAATACCCTTTCTATTTCTCACTAAATAAGTGAGAATTACTGTTAATTGTCTGCTTGTTTTTAACTTTATGGTCACAATTTGTCTTTTTTTGATGAAAATCTAATGTTACTTCTTTAAAGCAAATTCAACAGCCCATGCAAACCACCAGTAGCATAGGAGTTGAATGCAAGATCTATTCCGATTGCCTTATTCCAGTAATCTAGTGGTTTAAACATTTGTATGTCAAAAAGCTTGCAAGATATACACGTATGCAAAACAAAAGCATCATGAAATTGTTGCTTTGTGAAATATGGGGAAGTATAACAAGTTTGGTCTTTAATGTGCTGATTGGTTTTAACAATTGTTTGTGCCTAACTATGTATTTAACTAAATACACAAAACAGATTAGATAGCTAAAAATTAGGTAGATTAATATGTTCATACAACTGTGCTTTGTGTTTAAAAAAACCAAACCACCACCATCCTTCTAGGTAAATCTCAGCAATCTCCTAAATTACACACAAAGTGCTTTGATATCACTGGTTGTCCTAAGATGGAGAGGTCATCTGGCCAAGGGAACTGATGAGCAATAGGATTGACAGTTGGACTTGATGATCTTAAAG